>NC_133618.1:9676805-9976805 GCF_048593235.1 Sminthopsis crassicaudata | reverse complement strand
AGCTTCCAGTAAAAGATGGGATTTTAGTTGGGATTTAAAGGAAGCCAGGTCAGTAAGTAGTCCTCAGAGTAAAGGAGGGAAAACATTTCAGATATAGAAACAGCCAGAAAAAATGTCCCAAATTGAGAGATGTAGTGACTAGGAGATGATTAGGTTTTAAAAGGTTTTGAATGTCAAACAGAGCACTTTATATTTGATTCTAGAAATAATAGAAAGCCACTGAAGCTTATTGAATGGGGATTAAAAGTGGGATGACATGATTGGACTTGGGCTTTAGAAAAATCACTGTAGTAGTTGAATGGAGAATGGATTGGAGTGGAGAAAAACTTGAGGAAGTCACACCTCCACACAGCAGGCTATTGTAATATTCTAGATCTGAAGTAATGAGGGCCTGCACCAAAGTAGGGGCTGTGTCAGAGAAGAGAAAGGGATGTATTCAAGATATTGCAAAGATAAACTTGTCAGGTCTTGGCAGCAGATTGGATCTGGAATAAACTATTCCATTCTTTTCTCTGATTTGTCATGACTGTGTAGTTGTCCTAGGCTTTTGAAATTGAAGTATCTTTGTATTTGAAAGCCTTTCTCCTGGCACCTCACATGGAGGGGTTGGAGGGAAGTTATTATTGATTTTCTGAATTATAAAAATATATGCCTTAGACTTTCAAACACAGTTGTTATATCCATCATCAATCTGCTAATGAAATTAGTAATTTGTATTCTATAACCAAAAATCCTAGGAAGTTTTATTATATTATTTCCTAACATATTATCCAAGTTTTCAAATGTTTCACAATCTGACTGGGGAGAGGGAGATGCCTATGATCCTTAAACTATTTCTATTATTCTGTCTTCAAGAATAGTCACTTTATTGTCTATTGAATTCATATATACTTTTGAAAATACTTGTCTTCTGCTTCTCTATCCCAAAAATTTCATATACCTTTATATTTTTAAATTCCAAACTTGTCTTTATTTTTATATGTTCTATTGTTTTGGAGATATTCTCCATCTTGCAGTCTAAATTGCTTATCTTCATTGATTTTCTTTTGAGAGTTATGATTCCCAATCTACTTTCTATTCAAAAGATCATTTCTCTTTTCTCTTACACTGAAGAGTCTTCTTGTTCTATGCTCTGAGAATCTTCAGATTTTTCTTTTTCATTTGAGGAATCTTAATTCATTTTCTTTCAGAATATAATATTAATGTATTATGGCCTTCTCAATTTTTGACTCATCCCTCCTGTTCCCACAACCTAACTTCTTTATGGCTCTCTCTGTTGGTTTATCTGATTGGGAATCAGGCTTAAAGCCAACCTTTCTCTTGTGGCCTTTTTGTTTTTCAGAACACTTTCTTGTACTCCCAGCAATTTTCTCTGGGTTGTCTTGTGACTTTTTTGCCCTCCTTTTTTCACTGCTTTGTCATGTACATCTTATTTTTCATAAATCCCCTGCCACATTAGATTCTCCCAACTGAAAGCACTGTGAAAGAAGGATTATCTGCATCCCTGCAGGAAGCAAACTCCATGATGGAAGAACAGATTGTAGCTAAGTTTCCAACCACCATTCCTTTGAACACATAAGCCCCTTCTCTTGCTATTTCTCAATGTTTTATCTTCCGCCTCCCTGCCCCATAACCTTTTCTTCATGTGGCTAGACAAAATTAATTCCTTCTGCCTCTTGTGGGCTGCAGAGGAGGGTGAACAAGGAAAAGCAACTCAGATTGAGTCATTGCCATAAGTGGGGTAATGCTAGGGCCACGTCAGGTGGAACTTATATATCAAGCCTGGGAGTATGTCTGTAGCAGGAACTTTTAATTTTTCATCAGTGCTTCTCTCTTTTTATCTTGAGAGTTCAGTTTTAATTACTATATAGTCATTGCATAGTGTTGGTTGTTTTTTACTTGTTTAGATTAAGTTGGGAAGCTCCGAAGAAAAACCCTCTCAAATTTTAGTTTTTATGAACTTTATAGACATCAACAAACATGAATATTTCAAAATACGAGGAATAGAAAAGATGAGTGTATATGAAAGTACAAACTTTTCATATAAGCATTTTTTAGGCATCTAAGTGGTACAATGGATGGAGCCCCAGATTTGGTACCAGGAAGGCACGAATTTGATCCAATATCAGAAAATATCTTTGCAGCCTCAGGCAAATCCCATTCTCTGTTTATTAAAAAAAAAGAATAGAAATAAATCTCAGAGTTATTGAAAAGCCTTAAAATATTATATATATGCATACACTAGTTATTATCATCATCATTTACACTTTAATAACATTATTGCGGGGCAGCTAGGTGGTGCAGTGGATAGAGCACCAGCCTTGAATTCAGGAGGACCCGAGTTCAAATCTAGTCTCAGACACTTAACACTTCCTAGCTGTGTGACCCTGGGCAAGTCACTTAACCCCAGCCTCAGGAAAAAAGTAATAATAATAATATGATTGCCCTGCTTATCTGTGTCTCTTCTTGAGACCTTTTTGTAAATATTTCAATTTAAAAATCTTTCTTTTAATTTTTCAAAGGTTGCCAACTTCTCATACAAAATTTCCCAGAGTTTCCTAAATCTGTCATATTTGTCATTTCTTAAAACACAATATTCTCTCATTCCATCCATTCTCTAACCATTGGACACACACTTTATTTCTTGTTCTTTGCTATAATCAAAAACATTTTTATGTGGGTCTTTTCCCCTTGTCTCTGACCTTTTTGGACTTTTACTTTTTAAGAGTCCCTAGTAAAGTGGTTCTTAAATAATAGGATATAAGGGTCATTTGAGCAAAATACTGAGCTATGCTATTCTATTCTCCTCATTTGGGATTAAGTCCAAGAGGGGGAAATTAAAAAGTAGAAATGGTCTTTTTTTTGATGAAAACTTTTCACTGCAAGTGAGAAAATGGAAAGTTGAACCAATAGGCCATGAACTAGAAACCAATGTAAGATGGAGGAAGAGATAGAGCCCAATTTAGATAGATTTTGCAGACCCAAAGGCCCTTTCTTTCCTGCCCACCTTGTCCCACTGATGATTATCTATTTGCCTCATGTTCTGAAGATATGAATTTCTGCCATCTTTCTCTAACTTCCACTATTTCTCTGAAGATAGCATCATCTTATCTTCACCACTGGGGTTGATTTATGTGGCCTGTGGTCTCCTTCATCCAAAATATGACCTGTTTTTGACCCTTCCTTGCACTCTGACTCAGATTTAGTCAATTCAGTTCAACAGAAGAGAACATAAATTTATACGTGAATACAAGGCAGAGGAAAAGAAACTAAGACAAAGTCGGTACAAAGCAATTTCGAGAGAGAGAGAATGCTAATAGGTAGGTGGATCAGAAAAGGTATTGGATAAGACATTGAATCTGAATTAAACCTATAAGTAATGTAAGGGTCAGAGGTGATGAAAAAGGAGCCTTCCAGGGATTGGGTACTGCCTAGGAAAATGTATAACAGTACATGGGTTACTTTGATGTGAGTGTTGTGATCCAAGGGAAGTAATATGGACAGGAAGTGGGATGAGCCTAAATTGTCAAGCAATTTAGATTTAAAAAGGGGGGAATATTGTATTTTATACAAACAACAGAAACTTATGGGGAAAGGACAAATTCCTTTTCTCAACAAAAGTACAAATGATTATTTCTAATAAATTTAGTGGGGCAAAACCATCTTGGTATATATACTCTGTGACTTCACCCCCAAATAGACATGCAAGCACAAACATACATGCATCCACCCATTTACTCCTGCACATGCATACCTCCAGTTTCACCACCAAGTACCAAGGTTTCCTTTATTGATATGCTTTTGTAGTGCCTTTTATTATCTTAATAAAGCACTGGAATTGGTAGCAAGAAAATGTGGGACTCATGAGACCCAATAGGCCCATGAGCCACATAAAGTATGCTGAAGAAAAGTTTCACGTCAAAAACAGAAGCTTGAGATTGTCAGACATCATTTTACAAAGAAGGAACTGTAGACCAGAGATACCCAGGTCTTGCCTAAATTAGGCACACAGATAGGAATGAATAGAAACAGAATCCAAATCTTGATTCCAAATTGATGGCTGTTTCCACTGTGCCCCTAAAACCGTCTTTGAGTCAATAGGGCTCACTGAGCACTGAATAAGATACAAAACTCTGGTAAAACAGGATCCCTGCCAAAAGGGACCTTAGTATGTACTTAAGGAAAATTAACACAAATCAAAAAGTGCTACTTTTAACATGGCCACTATGATAAAACGGCATTGTTCAGCACTCTTGTCCCTCTGAAATTGCTTTATTTAAAATAGGACTGGGCCTTCCATGTCCCTGCTAAGTTTGTATTATTTTGCACTCACTTTATATTTATTTAATTGTGTTTATATACATGTTGTACCCCATAAATAGAATGTAAGCCTTTTGAGGAAAAGTTCAGAGTTTTTTGTTTTGTTTTGATGTAGCTCCAAAACCAAGTACCTAAGTATTTGTTGAATTGAGTTGAATAGATATTATTATTTAATGAACTTAAGAGTCAAGTCCATGGGTCAGGAGGAACTCTCCAGGACAAACCTCACTTTGAGAATTGTTTTGCCCACTCATCCAAGCTCCAAATGTCTTTGATGACTTGTACAAACTCCATTAAAAAACATCAGCCCTCCTGCCCTTGGCTTGGCCTGGCCCTCTAAATGATGTGAATATTTCCTTACTAAAGGAGGAGAGCATCTCTTTTTTTTAAATTCTTAGTATTTGTTCAGTGGAGGAAAGTTTACACAGCTTGCAGAGAATTATTTAGCAGGAAATGAAACTTCCGTAATTCTGCATGTTCATTTTGCTTTCAGTTGGCAGGGCTTCCTGGCACACAGTTCTCTCTAGAACACCAGAAACACCACATCCTCCACCCAAATGAGCCTCCTTCAATCTCCACTTCAAGGAAGGCCAAATAATAGGACTCTCTTAATCATGGAGGGTAGAAGGTAGAAGAGTCTAGATGTCCAATCCTTATGCTGTGGCATGTCTATACAGTCAGTGTATTCAGACTTCAGTAAGAACATAGTTATCTGGTTTTCTCATTTAAGGAAGCAATTTTTCCCACTGGAAACAGAACAGGGAAAGTAAATTTGCAGAGTCTTAAAAAAGAAAAGAAAACCCTTAGTTTCTTAAACTAGCCAATATGGACAGTAGAATGAATGTGTGTAGGAAAAGCTTGGCCTGTTAAGTGAGACGGATGTGGCCATGGAGATTTAATCCACACTGGGCACGAGGCATATTTGCTCAGGCAGAATTAAGTGGAGGATGGAAGCAATTCCTGAGGGGCAGCTTGGTGAAATGCCCAGCCTACATAGGAAGAAGCATGTGAGTTGCACTTTGAAGAATGCTTGAGATACTGGGGGAATGGAGGTGAATGGAAATTCCACTAAGAGGAACTAATGAAATAATGTATGGTAAATATTTGCAACATTTAAAACTCCACAGTTGTGTCAAGTTATTATTAAAAGCCTTGGGATGTCCTAGGAAAGAACAGTTCTGTGTTTTTCAATGTTTCAACCATGCAATGAATGAAATTGCTCTGGTAACATGGAATCCCAGAATCTCATACTTAGAAGGATCCATGTGGTATAACCCTGCCCCACTGAATCTTTTCTTTCTTTCTTTTTTGTTTGCATGCTTGCTTTCTTGTTTTCTTGCTTTCTCTTTCTTTTTTTTTGTCTATGTCTCCACTAGAAGCTCTCAATTATGACCAGCAGATGCAAGTCAGCCACAAATCTATAATTTATTCAATCCAACAAGTAGTTATTTAATGCCTCCTATGATTGTAGGTGCTGTCCTAGGTGCTGGAGATACAAAGAAAATAAGAGTCCCTGTCCTCAAGGAACTTTTTTCTGCTGAGTAGATTCAATATGAATACAGCTAAGTAAATATTCATAATTTGAAGAAGAGACTATCATCAAGTCAAAAAGAAAAGCTAAGACAGAGCATTCCAAGTGAAGAGAGTAGCCCATGAAGATAGAAAATACAATTTAACATATGGTCATCAACTATATTACATGTAAAGCCCCAGCTTTTGCACCTGGGAGATAGAAAAATAAATGAGACCTGGTCACTATTTTCAGATATTTGGCATCTAGCCAGAAAAAATATCTGAATTATTTCACTGAAAGCAGTGTGGTAAAGCAGACAAATGCTGGCTTCAAAGTTGGAGGACCTGAATTTGAAACTTCTCTCTGCCATTTATAATTTCTATAACCTTGGGAAAGTTTGCCATGTTCTGCCATCCATAGAATGAAATTGAACCAGATAATCTCTTAGGGCCCTTCCAAATTTAAATCTCTCCTTCTAGAAATCCAAATTAGGGAAACTTTATGGGGCCATTTAATAAATTAATATGTAAGAAATAGCCTTACTTTACATATGGATAAGCAATAGGCTACATATATATATATTTATACAAAGATAACCACATATATATGTGTATGTGTGTGTGTATAGGAGAATCTGAGCTCAAATACTACCTCATAGTACTATACACCTCTCACATTGGCTAAGATGACAGGAAAAGACAATGATGAATGTTGGAAATGTTAGGAAAATTGGGACAGTGATACATTGTTGGTGGAGTTGAACAGATCCAACCATCCTAGAGAGCAATTTGGAACTATGCACAAAGGGCTATCAAACTGTGCATACCATTTGACCCAGCAGTGTGTTTATACTGGGCTTATATCCCAAAGAGATCCTAAAGAAGTGTGCAAAAATGTTTGCAGCAGCCCTTTTTGTAGTGATAAGGAATTGGAAACTAAGTGGCTGTCCATCAGTTGGAGAATGGCTGATAAGTTCTGGTATATGAATGTTATAGAATATTATTGTTCTGTCAGAAACGATCAGCAGGATGATTTCAGAGAGGCCTGGAGAGACATATGAACTGATGCTAGGTGAAATGAGCATTGTACACAACAAGATTATATGATGACCAATTCTGATAGGCATGGCTCTTCTCAACAATGAAAAGATTCAGGGCAGTTCTAATGATTTTGTAATGGAGAGAGCCATCTACACCCAGAGAGAGGATTTTGGGAACTGAGTGTGGCTCACAACATAGCACTTTTTGTTGTTGTCTGCTTGCATTTAATTTTCTTTCTCATTTTTTCCTTTTGATTTAGTTTTTCTTGTGCAGCAAGATAATTGTATAAATCTGTATGCCTATATTAGATTTAACATATTTTCCCATGTTTAACATATATTGGATTACTTGCTATCTAGGGCAAGGATGGAGAGAAGGGAGGGGAAGTGGAACAAAAGATTTTGCAAGGGCTAATATTGAAAAATTATTCATGCATATCTTTGGAAAATTAAAAAGCTTTTTAAAAATACAAAAACAACCTCACACATTTACTAGATGTATGTCCTGGACAAGTCATTTAACTTCTGCACATCTCAGTTTTTTCAACTATAAAATGAGGACCCTAGAAAAGAAAATGGCTAAATGACTTAAAAATAACAACAGATAACAAATGGATATGTATGTATTAGATTATATATACATATATGTATATATATATATATATACACATATATATATATATATATACAGTGTATATGTGCATTGTATATATGTATTACTATGTGTGTATGTGAATGTATATACATACATTGGATATATGTAAACCTATATAAATGTTTGTTTCTATATTAGAGATACACATATATATACACACACACACAAAGGTTTTGTGTGTGAGTACATCTCAATTCTTATCATTTTTATTACTAGCCCATAGATCTGGAATTCTCAACCTCCTTGTCTCCTCCTGCTGACTTTTCTGTTATCCTTTTGATTTCTGCTAACAATCCATCTGTAGGAAGCCTTTCCCTATCTTCCTTAATGCTAATTGCTTCCATCTCTTGATTTTTTTCTAATTTATCCTATCTATATTTGGTTTGTACATAATTATTTGTAGATTATCTCCCACATTGGATTGTGATATTCTTGATGGCAGGGACTTATTTGTGGTGTTTTTCTTTTCTTTCTTTTTTTGCTCTTTGTATCCCCAGCACTTAACAGTGTCTGGCACATAATGTTTAGTTGTCAGTCATTCAATATACATTTATTAATCTTTCATCTCCTCATATCTTGTAGGTATATAGTTCTTTGACTATTTTTCCCTTCGTATTCTCACCACTGATCTCGGTGACTTTATAAAGTACTTTTATGATCTGTGGTGTACTTTATACTTTATAAAGTATGCTTTATAAAGTACTTTTATGATCTCTGGTGATCATCGTAGGTACTTTATAAATGCTCATTGACCAACTGAGGGACTAAAATTGTCAGCTTCCATCAGGACTCTCAGTTCAAAGACCACCTCCTTCAAAAGACCCCCCTGCTCACCAAAGCTATTGGAGCTAATTTCTTTATCTATGAAATGAAGAGGCTAGACTAGATGAGCTCCAATTATTCTTCCAGCTATATATCTATGATCCTATCAACTAGCACCATTCTCCCAAGCTAGAAATTACTTTGTATGCATTTTGTCTGAGAGGCAGTATAACGTGGTACATAGAAAAGTGGCCTCATGGCCACAATTACCTAGATTCAAGTTCTATGCATTTCATGTACCAACTTGTGACCTGGCACAAGTAACTTATCCCTCTCTGTCTTCAGAATCTGGCAAACATTTGGTACTTAATAAATGCTTGTTTGAATGGATTGATAAATACAACTGTATTAAGTGTGGTTTTTGATTATCCATCAACCTTGTTTCTGAATTGGAAGCACAGGAATAATACAAAAGAGACTTCCATACTAAGCTTATGTGAACCAGAAGGAAGCAAGGTCATCCTTTCTTTTCATGGATAGCTAAGTAAAGAAAGTTTGGAATTGGATGGATGGCCAGCTTCCTAATAATGAGAACTGTAATGAACTTTATAGTCCAGGGGCTATTTGCACTTCCCACATCCCAATGTTATTGTGAAAATTTTCTATATATGAATGATCCTTATTTTCAGCCCCAATTCTTGACTGAGAGATAAATCATTGAGGTAATTAAAAGACAGCACAGAAGACTACAAGAAAATTTCACAGCCACACCCCTGGCAATCAGGAGTGAGAGATCAAACGTCCAGCCTGTGTGAGTACCCAGGAGAGACACTAAGATACGCCAAGAGCCAGTGAGATCAAGCCACCCAGAAGACATGAACTGGACTCCCAGCCCTTTCTGGAGGGACATCAAAGGCTTAACCCTTGGCTATAGAATTTCAAAATAAAGTCCATTGTGCTTCCTTCTGGAAAGATCAGCCAAGCCCAATTAGGGCTCTAGAGGGTTACCTGGGACTTTTTCCTGGATGAAATAATATTAGCCCCAAGATCTAATCTATGCTCAATCACCCAATGCTGAACAAGTACCCACAGTACCACTGGAAGACAGAATATTCTACTCAAGTATTAATTTAAGTAAAAAAGTGGAAAGTGTCATTTATATCCTTGAAAGAGAGCAAATCCATTCAACTCATCAAGGATTCTTGAATGTCTGCTAAGTGCCAGACATCTAGGACGTTTAAGATAGAGAGCTCATCTTCAGTCAGGAAGAACAGTTCAGTTTCTCCTTTGATTCATTCTAGCTGTGTGACTCTGGCCAAGTCACTCACCCTTTCAATGCATCCCTTAGGGAACTCAGTCAAACTAACTGGGACCAATTTGTAGAAGGAATTTCCTCACAGCCAGTTCCTTAAAGCAAAGAGATCAGAAATCTGGATCTGCGGCTCCTCTAAAAGCAATGCAAAAGCAAAAACAAAAATAAAACTGGAAAGGCCCTCTAGGTTATGAATTGAGGGCACAAAGAACAAAGACAAAGCTTCTTGTCATCAAGGAGCTTATGTTCTCATGGGGTTATAAAAGATATAACATTAACATAAGTCAATTTTCCCCCCTGAGGCTGGGGTTAAGTGACTTGCCCAGGGTCACACAGCTAGGAAGTGTTAAGTGTCTGAGACCGGATTTGAACTCAGGTCCTCCTGAATTCAAGGCTGGTGCTCTATCCACTGCACCACTTAGCTACCCCTCATAAGTCAATTTTTTAAAAATAATTTTGACATCGAGAGGAGCTCTATTAGGAGAATCAAGGGATGTGCAATATTTTTATAAAGAGTAGCAAGCTTTTTAGAGAATTAGGGTTTCCCAAGACAAAAATAAAGGAGTACATTTCAGATACCTGAGCAATGACCTAGAGGTGGGGAATTCAATTTCATATATAGAGAACAAGAAAGTCAGTTTGCTTTTAAGAGACTATAATGTTCTAGAACCATAATATAATAGGAGTTAAGCCAAACTGAAGAATCTGTGTTTTAAGCCAGAGGTAGTAAGGAACCATTGAGACTTCTTAAGCACAGAAGTCACATGGTCATACCCCTATTTAGAAATACCACTTTGGTTTCTATATAGATGATTAGACAGATGTTAATGAGAACCTGGATTAAGGTTTGGTTTATGTATATAGATGCAAAAGTTGTTATTAAAGCAACACCGACAACTGGTTAGATGGAAAGGAAAAAATATTTTTCCACCAGTACCTAAAATTACACTATTACCAAGCTCTAAAGAGAGATTGAAGGTTGAAAGTTGTGTTAGTTAGCCTAATAGTTAGGTTGAAGATCTGCTTCCGATTTTTCCCATACATGTGTGACCTTGGTTAATCATCTCATCTCTTTGGGACTCAAATTCCTCATTTCTGAGATGAAGGGGCTGAACTAGTTAGCTGAGTCCATTCTAGAACTGTGGTCACACATATATGTTCCTTTGGATTAAAGATTGATTTCAGTTGTTGCCATATTTGAACATTCAAAAGCCCTAGGATGAAAAAGCATTAAGTCACAAACATCTTAGCATGAATGAATGTATTGTTCTCCCAGCCAAAAGAAAATGCAGCAGCTGGATGGGGGGGGGGCAGAACTGAAAAATGGCTAATGAAGAAAAAGGGGGTCTCAAGAACAAATAGGAGTCACCTGGAACATTCCCAGTCTGCTTCTCAGTTTGACTTAAACAAGGGGGAGCAATAGAGAGCAAGAACTCTCCTCATTAGTCCTCCTTCTAGGGAAATCAAGGAATCAGCTGTGGAATTTGTATCTGAGTTAGAGAAAATGGAAAATATTTGCAGAAAAAAAAAAGAAAAGAAAAAAGAAATCCTGACTTGGCCTTGGCATTCCTAAACAAATTCCAATTCAGAAACTCACTTGGGTCAACCTGGAAAGTCTTGTGTAATTCCCCTGATTTGAACTCCAGATTGGGGAAAACCTTGTCATCTCAGCTCAATGTCTCTGGGCAAAGGAGGAGCTGAGTTAACTTCAATTTGAAAGGGAGAGCAAAACCCAAGCAGGAAAGATTACTTGGAATGACATGAAAAGACATGATAGACCTGTGAGGGTATTTGATAATTCCCAATGTGAAAACCCGTTCCATTAAGGCAGAATGTAACCCATTTGTGACTCAGTAAACTATAGCCCAAGACTCATAGGGTGAAGTGATCAGTTGCTAAGTATCCAAGGTAGGGCTTAAAAAAAAAAATCTCTCTTCCTGACTTCCAGAGCAGAATTCTAACTACTAAGCCACTTTGGCTAATTTCAGGAGCATTAAGATAACCAAATGAATCCCAGAGCTCTTCTTTGGGAATTCCCATCAATCTTGTAAATTAAAAGCCATTCATGTTTGTCAATTGTGGGCAATTACTGTCCATTTCCTTCTTTAAGATTCTTCCTCAAAGTAGGAATCCATACTCAGATCAAAGTTATTTAGTCACTCAAGAACCACATATCAAGTGTTTGCTATGAACTACGCAAGATGCAAAAGATCATTACGACATGACTCACCATCTTTATAAAACAGAAAACCTAGGAGGGGAAAGACATATTCTCTAATAAATAACAGCCATAAAGTAAGTATCCATTAAGACCAGGTGTACCAAGGACATAATTGAGCCACAATTATTTTTCAGTTAGATCCAATTCTTCACAACTCCATTTGAGGTTGGTTTTTTTGGTAAAGATACTAGAATGGTTCGCCAATTCCTTCTCTAGCTCATTTTACATATGAGGAAACAAGCAAACAGTATTCAGAGACTTGCTCAGGGTCACACAGTCTATGAGACTGAGATCAGATTTTAACTAAGGAAAATAAGTTTTCCTGACTTCAGGCCCAATGTTCTATAAGTTATGGCACCACTTAGCTACTATGATCTAATTTGTAATTCATCTAATTTGGCTAGAAATTTAGAAAGATGAGTAATGGAAAATCACCTTTAAAAGATAGATTATGAAGGGGCTTTAAATATCAAACAAATGAGTTTCTATCTGAAGCTATAAGTAATAAGGAGCCACTGAGGCTTCTGGAGCCATGAACTACCATTGCTAGATAGTCTTTGGGAATGGAGAGTTGGCAAGTGGGTGGAGAATGGATTGTGGAAGAGAGGCCAAATGCAGGAAGTTCAATCAAAACAAAGTGATGTGGACCTAGACTGGGCTAACTGTGGTATCAGTGAATGGAAAATTGCAAGACTTATCAAATGATTGGAGAGGAAGGGGATCACAATTCTGTAATTCTGAGCTTGGGAAGAGTTTCCCAAGGGATGTGGCATTTGAGTTGAGTTTTAGAGAATGGATAGAACTTCATTAGGAAAAAAATTTGGTGGAATGTTTGGAAAAGATGTGAACAAAAATATGGGAGGCAGGGGAGAGGAAAACATTCATGTGTGAGTAGTTCAATTTGAATGGAGTGGAGAGTATAATATCAAAAATATTAAGCATCTACTCTATAATGGGGGCAACCCAGTGGTGTGGAGGATAGAGTACTGGGTCCAGAGTAAAAAGGCTTTAGTTCAAATCCAATCTCAGACACCTACTAGCTGTGTGACTCTAAACTTAACCCTGCTTGCCTTGATTTCCTCATCTGTAAATTGAGCTGGAAAAGGAAACAGCAAGCCACTAGTATCATTCCCAAGAAAACTCCAGAAAGGAGTCAGAGAGTCGAGCATGACTAAAATGGTTGAACAATAAAAATATTTTGTACCAAGACACTGGATTGCATGCCAGGATGGAGGTGTGCTGGAAATAATTTCAAGTAAAGCTAAAAAGATGTGTCAGGCTTAGGAGTCTGGTTCTGATGTCCCACCAACCTCCATTGAAATTATACCCAGGGTCATTCTTAAGGATGGAGGAAGAGGCAAAGGTAGCACCCAATGCCATCCTCAAAACCACTTCCTCATACCCCAAAGACTGTCTTCTTCAATCATTGCTAAGGTCTCTGGTTCCTCCTCCAAGGATTGAGGGTCCCCAGAGCATCAGACCAAGGCCAATTGAATATGCCCTAGGCAGAACTAACATCCAATGCACAAAAAAAACAATCGATATCTCATGAAGGGCAATGACTTGTTTGCTGAACCCTAACCTTCCTTTCAAAGCACATCAGTGGGTTTTCCAGGAACATGACTAGGGGCAGTGGGGATGTCATAAATCATCAGGTTTCTATGCCGATAAATTAAAAATAACTTTCCTTTCCAGAAGACAAAGCAGGCTGAGCCTGAACAATTAATATAGCAAGATGGCACATAGCAGAAGACCGAGTATAGTCAGTGCTTAATAAAGGCTTGTTGAATAGAAATGGTCTAAAAATAACCTGCTATCATTTCCATCAGGAAGGTCATGCTAGGATGTTTCTCCTTCATCTCTGCTGACAACTGCAAATGACTTAGAAGCAAGAAATAGCAGAAGAAAAAAAAAAAAAAAAGATGCCCACAGCATGCATGTATTTCTGGAAAAAGAAAATGGACTGGCCTAAAAGTAAGGGAAAGAGTGGCTCAGGCCTGCCCGGGTCACCAAAGAATATAAAAATATCTAAAGAAAGGCCTGCAGTGCAGCAGTAATGGGATGGGGTGGGGAGTAGACAAATAAAGATAAGTATGGAAAGTCTTAGATGACTAAGGATGAGGGAAGAGAAGATCTGCATTCAGGGTACCACTAAAGCCCAGTATCTCAGAGTCAGAAATCAACCTCTCCACACAGCTTACAGTTGTTTCATCTGAAAATAAAACAGAAAAAAAAAAAAAAAAAAAAAAAAAAAAGATCAAAATCTTTGATAGCCTTACAGGCTCTTAAAATCAGAGTTCATCTCTCCAGAATCCCAGAATGTTAAAAGCTACTAATTGGAACTTTTACCTCCAGACATAGTGTCCAACAATTAACCAACAATGCTTTACTTGAAGACCTTTAATAAATGGTAGCCAATTACCACTAGGGTGTCAGTTTCCATATTTGAATAGATCTAATTGTTGGGACAAGGGATAGGACCCCATGCTAATTACTCCTTACCATGCATATCAGCATTTCCTCTGCAACTTAAATTCATAGTTTCCTAGGGCATTAAGAGATGATCCTTCTCCAGGATCCCACAAAATATGTTAGAAGCAAGAATTATGTCAGGTATCTCTATTTGCCATGCCATAGTGCCCGATTTTAAATGAATATGTGAGTTTCTGGGGTTTTTCCTCCTATCAAACCTTAAATTGTCTCCTTGCACCAGCCACTTGTGGCTCATGTCTCCATCCAAGTATCTTTATTGCCAAAGGAGTTACTTGGTCAAGCCAAGTTCAATCAGTCACTCTCATGGGACCTAGTTTCTTTTGAATCCTATCCTGCTGCATCACTCTGAATAAAAATAATAGCATAATATGATATCCCAGGATGTCATAATAAAAGGAAAAGTCAAGTCAAATCAACAAGTGGATATTGGACACTTACTATGTGCCAGGCATGGTGCTAAGTGCCGGGGATATGATGAGAGGCAAAAACATCTCTTCCTTTCAGGACTTCAGAATGGAATGGGAGGAGGCAGGCTAATAATTGCATATAAACAAGATATGTACAGGATAAAGTGGAGTTAATTTCAGACAGAAGATACTAGCATTAAGGAGAAAAGGGGAAAGGCTTCTTTTAGAGTGTAAGATTTGAAGGAAGCTAGGAGGGAAGGGATAAGCACAAAATGGAATTTAGCATGCAAAAATAGCCAGGCAGCCAGTTCTGAATCACATAGTAAGGAAGCAGGGAAAGGAGAAATATAAAAAGAATGGAAAGGCAGAAAGGAACTGAGTTATGGAGGGCTTTGAAAACTAAACAGAGGACTTTCCATTTGATTCCAGACACAATAGAAAGACATTGGGATTTATTGAATGAGGAGGGTGGGGTGACATGGTCAGAACAGAGCTTCAAGAAGGTTATTTTGACAGCTGAGTGGAGGGTGAGTTAGAATAGCATGGACCTAAAGTCAGGAAACCAACCATAAAGCAAGTTACAATAGCCCAGTCATGAGGTACCACCTGCACCAAGATGGTGGCAGTGTCCACAGAAAGTAGGACTATAAATATATAACAGATGATATTGTGAAGGTAAGTTTTACAGGACTTTGCAACAGATCCAATATGGAGGAGGGAAATAGTAGAGAGTCAAGGATAACCATGACATTATAAGGCTTAATAATTATGGAAATGGTGGAGCCTTCAACAGTAATAGGAAAAATATAAACAGGAAGGTTTTGGTGAAAAGGATAATAAGTCTATATTTATACATGCTGAGCTTTAAAAGATCTACAAGTCATCCAACTCAAAATGTCCAATAGGCAACTGGTTATGTGAGAGTGGAATTCAGAATAGATCTGAGAATAATCTTCATATCCTTGATAATTGAATCCATGGGAGATAATGAGATCACCAAGACAAATAGTACAGAAGAAAAAGAGAAGACAGACAAGTACAAATCCTTGGAGAATACTCATGGTTATTAATCTAAATCTGTATGAAAATTCAGCAAAGCAGACTGAGAAGAAGTGGTCATACTGGTAGGAGAAACCCAGGTTAATGTAATATCACAGAAAATAGAGAGAAGAAAATATAAGAAGTGCTCAATGATGTCAAAGGTTACAGAGAAGTCAAGCAGATGGGGATTTAGAGAAGGCCATTGTATTTGTCAATTAAGAGATCATTTATCAATTACTTATTAACTTCAGCAATAATACTTTCAGTTGAATTATAAAATCAGAAACTAGACTTCAGAGAGCTTAGAAGAGAAGAGAAGGAGAGGAAAAGGAGAAGCATCTTGTTTATATACCTTCTCATCACCACCCTTCTCAAAGAGTTTGGGCGAGGGAGAGGGGAAAGACATAGGACAATATCTAGAGGGGATGAATGAATTGAGAGGAAGATCCATCAATGTTTATAGACATAAAAAAAACAACAACCAGTAGAGAAAGAGAAATATAACAGTGAATAGAGATTAGTGGGAAGGTGGAAGTGATAGAGGAGTCAATATGCAATAATAGGAAGGAACGAGAGCACTTGAGCACCTTTTCATATGAGATGGGTAAAGGATAAGATAGTTGCAAAAGGCATCGTAGTAATATGAAGTAAAAAGGGAAGAAGAGAAGACTCTTAGCAAATGGTCTCCATTTTTTTTCAGTGAAATATGAGGCAACATTCTCAGCTGAAAAAGGATGGAAATTTGAAGGATAAAAAGAGGATAGAAAACAATTGGGTCGAGTGTAATAATTAATCTTGGAAGTGTAAAAGGATTGCCTTGTACCAGTGAAGACACATTTGAGGTTACATTACATAAATTTGCATTGGTTCCAGTTTTCTTGTTTCCTCCAGCTTCTTTCAGCAGCCCCAGAATAGGAATGAAGGAAACAAATGCTGGGAGTAACATTACAGAGAAAGAGAAAAGAAAGAGTAACCAATAAGGCAGCTCAGTGCTGGAAAGAGCATCTAGTGCCAGAAGTATGGTTCAATGCCTAGATCAGATACTTCCCAACCCATATAACTTTGAGCAAATATCTTCACTTCTTTGATTATCTGTCTCCTCCTCTGAAAAGTGACAGGATTAGAAGAGGAGATTTTGAAAGTCCTTTGCAGCTATAAATTTGGTAATCTAGAAAGCTCTGATAAGTCTGATTTTATTTCTCTGAATACCAATTCTCACAAATCTTCCCAAGTGATGTCTTCCTTTTCATAAGTATGTATTGATGGGATGTTGTTCCACCAACTAACTTTCACTTAAATCTCAAAAAGTCTCTTAATACTAGGGCCTTCCCTCAGTTTGCTATCTCCAATTTATCCACAGGGCAAGTGCTCACAAGATGGCCAGAAAAAACAATTCAAGTACATTTGAAGTCTCTCTTAAGACCTTTAGAATGGATTCTATGTCATGGGAAACACTGGCACAGGACAGAAAAGGTGCTCTGTGTGCTCTATGAGAAAAGCAGAATTGGATGATCGCAAAAGAAAAACCAAATTAGAGAATCCACCCCAAATGTTCCCAGGAACTTTTTGTGTCCAACCTGTGGCAGAGCATTCCAAGATCATATTGGTCTGATCAGCCACAGTCAGACATACCACCTTAACTCTAGCATAGAGATATTATTTTAGTCTTCAAGAATGAAGAGCAACAGGGGCAGCTAGGTAGCTCAGTGGATAGAGCACCAGCCCTGAAGTAAGGAGGACCTGAATTCAAATCTGGTCTCTTACACTTAACTTTCCCTAGCTGTGTGGCCCTGAGGCAAAAACAAAAACAAACAAAAAACAAAAACAAACAAAAAACAAAACAAAAAACAAAACCAAAAAACCCCCAAAAAACCCCAAAACAAAAACCCAAAACAAAAAAAAAAAAAAAAAAAAAAAAAAAAACACGAACAACCAACTAAGCAACAAACCATCTCCAATTTATCTTGTATGTAGTTTTTTTTAAAATAGGTGTATGCATGTTATCTTCTCATTAGACCATGAATGTCTTAAGCAGAGACTACCCTCTGTTTTTCTATTCCCTTAGTACACACAACAAACACTTAATGATTGCTTAATCATTCATGATTCACAAACCAAAGTTTATAAGCATGAGCACTGAATAAATGCTTAGTCAATTCTCCAGCTCATAAAGTAGAAGCAATACTAATCTTGAGGTCATGAGTCCTGGGAATACTCAGCATTGTGTTAAGATCACAGTCACCAAATTAGCTCAATTAAAAGAAAGGAAGTCTGGCATAATGGAGAGAGCCAGCCTTGAATCCAAGATAGGCCTCAGTTCAAATTCTATTTCTGACACATGGGGAACCTGAGGAAGTCACCTAGTTTTTCAATGTTCCAGGCTGCTTGCAGAGAAGGTACCAACCAACATTGGTGGAAGGTCCTCATCTTGGAGTTATATTAATGGTACTGATGAAATCAGATGTACAGTGCCTGTCTTAAAGCTCCTTATTGCTTTAGGATTCTATTGGGTTTGTTGTTTTGCAGGAAAATAAAAGGCAAATCCCACTGAGGGGAATAATGGAGTGGTTAGTGTTAAGGAAATTGGCAGCTAGAACTTATTCTTGGAAAACTTCATGTGAAAAAAGAACCCATCAGTAGTCTTTTGAAATGCATTTGAACCTGGCTTTGGGAGAGAAATGATACTGTAAACCTAATAATAAAGATGATTGGTATTGTCAACACAAGGCAGAAATAACAGTCAGTGACCCTGAAAATTCCATTTGACGGGGTCATAAGTCATTCTCAAATGTTACCATTCTGTACCAGAATTCCTCAGTCTCAAGAGGCTAATCTTTAAATTTATATTCCAAGTAGCTCCGAAGTGATGCTTTCTTCCTCCTCTTTCCTCCCATCCGTTTTTATGTGCCCATCTCAGTCCCCCCCCCCAAAAAAAAAAATTTTACATGAGCATTTTGTCTTTTGTATAAAATTAGTAAATCTTCTGGGAGGGGGTTTGAATTTGTATTTGGGCTTTCTGGATCAGACAACTGTACTTTTATCATAATAAGAGCATCTCAGTTAACTGGATTCAGAATAAAAAGAGCTTGGAGATCACAGAACACAGAATTTTGAAAGTGATGGTAAAAGACATGGGGAGTCAGATGACTCGAGTTTGAATCATTTCCTATTAATGACTTTGCAAGTTTCAACCTCTTAAAGTCTCATTTTCCTCATTTGTAAAATGAGGCCAATGGACTTGCTCACTTCCAATGTCTCTTTCCTTTCAAAATCTGTAGGGAGAATTTGGATATTTTCCCATGATTCCAAAAAGAAAACTTTTATTCAAATGCATGCTTAAAAAATAATTCCCATTAATATTTACCTGATGTGTCATCACTCAGTCTCTGCTGAAAGACCTCCAAGGAGGTGGGGAAGTCAATACTTCTTGAGATAGTCCATTCCATTTTCTCATTATTAAGAAGTTTTTTCCTTAAAATTCTCTTGCTGAAAAATTCCATCCATGACTTACAATACAGTTTAAAATCTGGTACAACTAAACCTCTCTTTTACTACTAGTTCTGCCATTTGGGGCCAAGTAGAACTAACCTAATTTTCTTCAATTGGATTGCCTTAAAAAAACCACTAAAATCCCACTTTTCTTCTGTTACCTTTGATTTATTATTAGTTCCAAATTTATCATTTTAAAGAGGGAAAAAGTAGAAATCAAAGAAGTAGATGGCCAAGGATGTATGGGTAGCTGATAACCGAAACAAGATCCCAGCCTATATAGCTTTGGACTCTATATTGAGGCCCCATGCTTCTGAGGTAGTCTATGTGGAACTCAAACTGAATATAAGTCTCCTCTATAATATACTCCCAAGTGACCATCCATCCTCCCAATCCATAATCCCTAGTGATAAAAAAAAAAATAAGAAACAGAATCACAGGATTCTAGAATGGGAAAATCTCAGCAGCGCAATCCAGAGCTGAACAAGAATCTTCTTTACAATAGGCACAAATGTAGTTAAAAGAAGAAATATTAAAAGAATTCTTTTCAGATCATAATGTAATAAAAATATATTAAGTAAAGAACCAAGGAAACAGATTCAAATCTAGCTAGAGATTAAACAGCCTAATCATAAAGAATATATGGGCTAAAAACCAAATCATCAAAATAACAAAAGTAGTGAATAGAGAAAAATTTATATCTAAATGCTTATATCAATAAAATGAAGAGGAAACTAATGAATTAGGTATAAAATTAAGTCTTTTAAATTTTATAATTATATCAATAAATGCAAAAAAGCTTTTGATATAATTATGATTTTAAAAACTTATTATTGAAATAATAAATTAAAAACACTTAGAAGCATTGGTATAAGATATATATGCATGCATACATATGTGTGTAAAATGGTACTTTAGCATGGGATGGAGAGGAAGGAAGAGAAAGTTCAGAATTTCAAATTTAATAAAAAATGTAATTTAATTATTTTTTAAAAACCTTGAAAATTAGAATGAACTAAACAGAAATAAATGACTACAAATTAAGAAATGTTAAAACAAAAAAATCAGAAGGAAAAAAAGGAAATTTAAGTTTTTATTTAAAAAAAACTGATCTATACAATAGGTAAAAATAAACTAATGAAGGAATCATCAGATAACCAAATTTTTTGAAAGAACCCAAATGCCTAAATATCACATTCCAATAAAATATAGCCAAAACCCTCCCAGATATATTAAAATGTGAGGGAAACATGAAAAAATAAAGATTCTATAAGTTACTCCCTGAAAGAAAAATCATAAAAATATCAGTCAAAATCCAAAAATTTCAAGTTAAATAAAAAATACTACATGAAGCCAGAAAGAAAGAATTCAGGTACTAAATAATTGTAGTCCACATCACATAAGACTTGTCAATTCTACATATAAAGAAGAAAAGAACTAGTATATGTTGATACAAAATACAAAAGATAATTACTTAAAACCAAGAATAATTTACTTAACAAAACTTAATCTAGTCCCACAGGGAGAAAATTGGACATAGTCAATTAGAGGAATTTCCAGAATTCCAGATGAAAAGATTAGAGTTAACTAAAATCTTTGAATTGAAAATACGAAAGTCAAATTGTGACCAAAAAGTTAAATACTTTGAAAAGTTAAAAGGAAATATGATGAGAAAAAGTAATTAGTATTATAGGAAGAGAATAAAGAAATGTTCTACCCAAACCTTAATATTTTCAAGTGTCAGAATTAAAATCAAGTCAAATCAATATTAATCATTAATTATATACCAGGCACTTTGTACACTCTGGGGCAGCCAGGTGGCACAGTGAATAGATTCAGAAAGACTTGTCTTCCCAAGTTCATATCTGGCTTCAGACACTCTCTAACTGTGCCTCTAAAATCACTTAATGCTGTTTCCTTCAGTTTCCTCATCTAAAAAAAAATGAGTTAAAGAAGAAAATGACAAACCACTGTATCTTTGCCAAGGAAACCCCAAATAGGGTCATACAATTGGACATAACTGAAAACAACCAAGCAACAGCAACAATGTACACAAAGAAAAGCCCTCAAGGAACTCACATTCTAATGTGTCAGACAAACAACTGTGTACACACAAGATATAGCTACACTTACATGTCTCTTTTCATCTAGGATTATGTAACTGTATCTATATTCATTGGCAAAGACCTTAAAGATAGTTTTGTTCTACTGTGGTAACTTTAAATGAAAAGGAAAAGGGTCATAGTGGCTAGAAACTGGAAAATGAATGGATGTCCAACAATTGGAGAATGGTTGGGTAAATTATGATATATGAATGTTATGGAATATTATTGTTCTGTAAGAAATGACCAACAGAGGAATATAGAGAGGCTTGGAGAGACTTGCATCAACTGATGCTGAGTGAAACGAGTAGAACTAGGAGATCATTATACATTTCAACAATGATACTGTATGAGGATGTATTCTGATGGAAGTGGATATCTTCAACATAGAGAAGAGCTAATCCAATTCCAATTGATCAATGATGGACAGAATCAGCTACATCCAAAAAAGGAACACTTGGAAATGAGTGTAAACTGTGAGCATTGGTTTTTTGTTTTGTTTTGTTTTGTTTCTCTTCCCAGATTATTCTTACCTTGTGAATACAATCCTTCCTTTGCAACAACAACAAAATTTGGGTTCTGCACATATACTGTACCTAGGATATAGTATAAGATATTTAATATGTATGGGAATGCCTGCCATCTAGGGGAGGGGGTAGAGGGAAGGAGGGGAAAAATTCGGCACAGAAGGGAGTACAAGGAATAATGTTGTAAAAAAAAAAAAAAATTACCTATGCATATGTACTGTCAAAAAATGTTATAATTATAAAAATTAATAAAAAAAAGAAAAAAAGAAAAGGAAAAGGGTACAATAATAGTAACAACAACATAGCTAATGATTACATCATATTTATGTGCCAGGCATTGTATAAATATTATCTCATCTGATCTTCAGAGCAACCTGGGTAGTATTTATTTACTTATTTTATTTATTTATTTTGCTGCTGGTGGTATTAATTAACAAAACTTTGCAGGTGAGGAAACTGGAGTAAATAGAGGTTAAGTGACTTATCCAAACTCTTACGCCAATAAATATCTGAAGTTGAATTTGAACTTAGTCTTCTGACTCTAGAACCAATACTCTTGTATTCACTGTGCTACCTAACTGCCTGCTATAGAAGAAAGAGACCCAAACTTAGTGTTTAATGTAATTCAGGAGCATTCAAAAAGGACTATAAAAACAGAAGATAGGGGGAAATGAGTTTCACATGTGAAATCACACAGTTTGGTGAAGAAAAACATCAAGCTCATAGAAATAAGCAGGAAAAGGGGGCTTAAGAGGGATGATAGAAAGGGATGATAGAACAAGGGAGGAATCAGTAACAAGTTAAACAAAGTCAAATTTATGTGAGTAGATAAAGTCAGGGCTTAAAAGAAAAGAAAGGGCAAAATCCCTGCCATTAAGATGTGGGCAAGAGGCAGTGAACTGCAAGGAATGCCTTGAGGACCAAAGAGAGGTAAAAAGCATAAAAAGAAAACCAGAGATACAGAAACACAAAATTAATAATCATAAGTATGAAGGTGACTAGTTCATCTACAAAATGAAAAAAGGACGCAGAATATGTTGGAAAGCAAAATGCAATAAATGCCATTTACTAAAACCATAAATGGGGGGAGGGGTAGGTAGCACAGTGAAGTCAGGAGGACCCGAGTTCAAATGTGGTCTCAAACACTTAACACTTCCTACCTGTGTGACCCTGGGCAAGTCAATTAACCCCAATTGCCTCAGGGGAGGAAAAAAAGTACATGGATTAGAAAGATGAGAAATGGAGGAGAATTTATCATGTTTAGATGAACCTAAAAAAAAAAAAAAAAAAAAAAAAAAAAAAAAAAAAAAAAAGTTTAGCAAGTATGGTCTCAGACAAGGCAGAAATAAAAATATTATGATTAAAAGTACCAAACTATGACAATTAACACAATTAAATATAAATAATGTCAATACTTAACACATATACAACAAAGTACAGAGTATACAAATTCTTAAGTTAAACTTGATAGTTTAAAGGGAAGAAATTGTTGTAAAAATAAAATAGGAAGGGATCAAAATGTTTTTCCCCTGCAGAACTTATATAAATACATTTTAAAAATAAAGAAAAATAATGTAAATATCTAAATATAATTTCATAAAGTTTAGATATGATACATTTTTAGCAAATACTGAATGAGAATGAAAAAATATACATAGTTCTCAACTGTTTATGGAATCTACATTAAAAACTGACCATTAAATACAGTATAAAAGCCTTACAGACAAAAACAGAGAAGCACAAAATAATATAAAAGTACTAAACTAAAACTTTTGAAAAAGAACTTAAAGATATCTGGAGATAAAATAACCTAATTTTAGGCAATATGTGAGTCAAAGAACAAATCACAAAAGCAATAGAAATCTTCACTGAAGAAATTGATAACAGCATATGTAAGCTTTGGGGATTCAAAGCATTCTCAAAGGGAAATGGATATCAAAATTTTCACAATTTTTTTTAATTGAGGAATTGACCATGCAACTTTTTAAAAAATTCTAAAAGCCCAACAATTTAAAATTTTTAAATTAATATCAGAATAAAAATTTAAAAATAAAAGGAGATTAAGAAAATTAAAGCGAAAAAGATGGAACTTTTCATTAAAATAACATTTTTAAAAACAATAAAATAAACACTACTAGTTTAAGAAGTAAAACTATATTGTCAAAAAATTTAAATAATAATGGCAAATGACATTCTTTGAAACTATTTTGCTCAGTTTTGTATGTGTCAAGAAGATTTCATTTACATTATCAATGGGTGACTGTCTACAAAAACACCCCAAAATTTTAAATTTAATTTAACATAGATTGATAATTAGATTAAGTTTATGACTAGAAGTAGAGAGTTAAATAATCAAATATTAGGGGGGAAAACTGAATAAATCATGAATAAAGCCTCTTGTGAGGGGGGGGGAAAGCAACATGAATAGTCGAATTAATCTGTAAGTTATCTAAACACTTAGAAAACTATTATTTTTTCCCCATAACTACTTGCAAACACAAGGAAAGAAGATCCTATACCAAATTATCTTAATGGCACAATATGGATATTTAAGCCAAGAAGAAACAAATAAGAAAAATTATATGTAATGAAATAGTAACAGCTAGCATTTTTATAAAACTTCAAGGCTTGCAAAGCACTTTACACATATTATCTCATTTAGTCTTCACAGGAAACAGGGAGGACATGCATTATCATTCCTATTTGCAGGTGGTCAAATTAAAGCAGACAGAAGTTTATTAACTTGCAGATATATTTGAACTAAGTCCTTGCTAACTCCTCATCTGCCACCTGAATACTTCTTCAATATCTTTACTGTCCCAAATGTCTGGAATTCTTTCCCTTATTTCTACCTCCTGTCTTTCTGGAATTCCTTTATGCCTCAGTCAAAATCCTCCCTTCCCCAAGAACCATTCTTTGCTCCCCTTTAATTCTGATGCCTTGACTAAGTTGATTATCTCCACATTATCCTGTATATACCTTTTTTGCACATAGTCTAAAAAGGGAGACAATATGCAAAAACTATGAGCTCCTTGGTATACAATTTTTTTAGTTTCCTTATCATTTAGGATAGTACCTGGTAGATAGTAGCTACTTGATAAATATTTATTGGATGCCTGACACAAAATAAAATAACAGTAGCAAAGAGACTACAACAGCAACAAATAAAAAGATTATACATTATGACAAAATAGGATTTATGCCAGGAATGAAAAGTGAGTTTAATATCAAGAAAACTATAAATATTATAAAATACCTGTATAACAAGGAATTTTTTAAAGCTTATTATACAATATGGGAGAAGCATTTTAACAAAATGCAACACCTATTTCTGTGACAAACAGTAGGAATCGTAGAAATAATTCTTCTTTCCTTAATGTGAAAATATTACGTATCTAAAAGCAAGAGTCAGATTATATACAATGCAGATAAATTATTTTTTTCTGATAAAAATAAGGATAAACCAAGACAATTTTATCATTAGTATTGATGTAGCACCAAAAAAATATTATCTGTAACAGTGAGAAGTGAGTGAGGTAAACTGCATAAGCAAAGACAAAACAAATTTGTTAATTTTTGCAGATCATATGATGGTCAGAGAAAATCTTCAGGAATAAAAAAAAAGTTTAAAAATGAAATAAAAATTAATTGAAACAACTAACCAGTAAAATAGCAGAGTATAAAATGAATTTATATAAATTATCATCAGCCTTTCTTCATAACACCAATACCCAGAAGAAATAGGTGAAATAGCAAAGTACCAATATAATATACATGTAAACATGTATATGCAGGAATGTTTATAATATTATTTGTCAACATATGTATTTTTATTTAAAAGTCAACCTGGAATGATACACATGGGAATTGCTTTTTATAGAAATAAAGACAGAAAAATATAAACAGAGGGACAATATCATAATAATTGGGGGTAATAATACTTTTAAGCTATAAATACTTCCTAGATGCTATGCCAATCAAGCAAAGAAAGGATTGCATCTGAGAGCTTTAATTTTTTTTTCATCTGGAGAAACAAAAGATCAAGATTCTCAAAGAAAATAATATAAAAGATGGTCTAGATTGGAAAGGAACATAAAAGTATCAAATTTTGAGCTATGCCACAAATAGTCACCCACTTTTGCATATATTTATGTGAAAGCATATACATATATAAAAGCACCAACTGATTATATATATATATATATATATGTGTGTGTGTGTGTGTGTGTGTGTGTGTGTGTGTGTGTGTGTGTGTATGTGTTCACTAAAATATTAAAGGAACAGCTAGATGATATAGTGGGTCTGAGAGAACTGACTCTGGAGTCAGAAGTACCCAAGTTTAAATCCCGTCTCAGACACTTACTAGCTATATGACCTAGGCAAGTCATTTTACCTCAATTGTCTCAAAAAAAAAAAAAAAAAAAAAAAAAAAAAAGGAAGTAAATCATTAGAACAGGTTAGATACATAATATTCAGAAATGAACATGGCAACACCATGTTCGATAAACCTAAGGATAGCAACGACCTGGATAAAAACCTCTTTCATAAGAAGTTTGCAGAAAACTAGAAAAATATCTAGCAGAAATTATATTTAGACAAAACTTACACAATAAATTCCAAATGGACACATGAATTAGAGGTCATCCTAAATTTGATTTTTTGCCCTTTGTTTTTTTTAATTTTTTTTTACTATGCAATTAGAATTAAGTGACTTTCCCGGGTCACACAGCTAAGAAGTGTTATGTCTGAGATAGATTTGAACTCAAGTTGTCTTGACTTCAGGGCTGTGCCATCCAGCTGCTCCTGTCCTTCATTTTTTAAGAGCACTAATGACATTATGAGCTGTTGTCTTGACTTGCAGGTAAGTTAGATTTAAGTGAAGCAGAATTATGCAAAGTATCAGCCATATTTTCTTCCAGAATCATTGAAGTCTAATAGCAAACAAAAGTCAAGAGCTATCATAAACTACATAGAAGAATAGGGAAGATCCTATGCATAAAAAAAGAATGCATGATCAGACAAAGGATAGAATAAATCATAGAAGATGAAATAGATAATACTGTTTAGCTAAAATTAAAAATATTCACACAAATAAAAATCAATCAATTTAACATTAGAAAGGAAAGAATTAGCTTGGGGGGGGGAGACTGAATCTTTATATCAAGTCTGCTAATCACAACATATAAAAGACTCAATATTGTAAAAACCAAAAAGCAATTCTGAGAAATAAAAATTTTGAAACATGAAATGACTCATCATAAAGGACATGTGACGAAGCATACTACCTACCTCCTGAGAAGAGGATAGATGCAAGGTATAGAATTAGTAACACATTTTTGATGACTTTAAATGCATAGATTTGTTTTTTTCCTGACTTTTTTTTATTAAACCCTTTTATTTTTGAAATATATGTACGGATAATTTTCTACATTCACCCTTTCAAAACCTTGTGTTCTAAATTTTTCCCCTTCCTTCTCCCCACCCCTCCCCTAGATATCAAGCAATCTATGTTAAACATGTATAATTCTATATATTCCACAGTTATCATGCTGCACTAGAAAAATCAGATCATAAAGCAAGCAAAAAAACAATAAAAAAGTGAAAATCCTATGTTGTGATCCACATTCAGTTATCACAGTCCTCTCTCTGGGTGCAGATAACTATCACCAGACCATTGTAACTGTGTGCTTATTTTTTTTTTAAATAAAGTTTGTGCTTTTCTTTTTCTATAGCAGAAATAACATGAATTATTTTTCATCTTTAATCAATTTAAATCATTATACTGCTTTGACTTTGTGATGCAGGTACATGTATCAAACACAAAGATCTTGTGATTGCTTGAACAATCAGAAACAATTCTGGACTTAAATGTAAAAATAGAAGGCAGTTCAGCAATGAGCCAGTCAGGCAGCAAACTAGAGTGACAGAAGAGTTCTAGTTCAAAGGATTCCAGTTTAAGGGTTGAATCCAAGACTGATAGAAAATCACTTTTCAAGGAGTGGGAAAGGAGGAATAATTTATTTTACCCTTCCCCCTCTTCCCACTGACCATATTATCAGAGTCTAGGCCAGTCACAGTACTTCCAGCTGGGATCACAGAGACTATACCAAGAGGAGGCAATATATAAATTTAAGAACAGTGTTCACCCAAGGAAGTATAACTATAAAAATAGTGAACTCTCATGACAGAGAGAAGTGGCAGCTTCAAAGTCCATAAAATCTAGCAGGCAGCTCTGTTGATGAAGAATTTCATGAGCACCAAGGTTAAAAAAAAAAAAAAAAAAAAAAAAAAAGGCCATGGCTCTAACCATTACCCTATACTACTTTTTCCTTCAAAGAAGATTTTATCAAAGCCCCCTCAGATGCTTTCATAGAGGCAGCCCTCTCTGTTTCTCCTCTTGCATATAACTGGCCAATTAACCCTTCAGTATAAATCTAAAATTCTCAGGGCAGCTAAACTCTCCCCTCCTGATCACCCCTAACAATTATTTTTGTTGCTTGAAAAAGAACTTTTTAATTACAGCTGTTAAGTTCAAGATGACCAGACATGCTCCTAATTTGTCATGTGACCTTGAGCATCATTCCTTGAGCTGGGCTAAGTTTCTTCATTTAAAAATCAATAATTAATTTAATAATTCTTTAATAGAAAATCATTCTGTCCTAAGCATTGTGCTATGTACTAGGGATACAAGAACAAAAGAAAAAGAAAAAGAAAAAAAAAAGGAGAGGAGTGGATTCAGTTAAATAGTTTCCAAAGTTAACAAGGTTGGAATCAAGTCTAGTGCAAAGACATGGAAGAAAAGTAGTATCAGTATTACCATGTTAAAATTAATGTGAACCACATAAAAACTACAGACTCCATATTGATCACTGTCAAGTTCATTGTATAACTAAGGAAATATCCAGATATAAATATAGCTTTGTTTTATTCTATGAAAATACAAATACTAGATCAAAAACAAGGCAGTCTGGGTTTGAGCCTTGGCTCCTTCATCTATCGTTCATGTGACTTTGCACAAGTTTTCACTTTTCCCCTCTCAGGGCCTCAGTCTTCTCATTTATAAAATAAGGAGGTGAGGAGCAACCTGCATAATGTATTCCCAAGTTCCTTACTACTTGGAAAGCTGATTCTACTGGAGAGTCAATTAGACTCTCTGTAATATTGAAGAGGGGGATTCTAATTAAGAGCAAGGTGGTTCATTTCTGTGAGTCACAGGAAATTATGTTTTAGAAGGAAATGATGTTGTGTCATTTTATGAACTGCTGAATGACTTTGCCATTGATTTAATAGAGACAGATGCACGGTGTGTCACACAGCAAAAGAGTCCAAGCTTTCCCTTCATGACTGATTGATTTTTAAATCTGACTGGATGACTGTTTTTCTCTATCACATGCAACTTTGATGAAATGACTAATAAATCCAACACAGGAAAGCAAGTCTCCCTCAATTTCCCCAAATCTTTAGCAACTTCTGGGGGGCACAGAGACAGATCTTTCTTACCTTTCTGAGAAGGAGCAAAATTTGTAACAAGGAAAAACATTCTGAACTTAAAGACCTTGGCCAAATAAAAAAATTAGCTGCTGAATACTTCCCTGGAAGAGACAAAGAGACCTTTTGCAAAGCTCATAAGTATAACAGCTTTTTGAGCTGCAAATTCAAATAGTTTAATTTAGACAAGCCTTCTCTATCTCCTGGATATAGCACCCTGTCTGAACTAGCCTCCAACTGAATATAAAAGACTAGTTCCCTAAGAGAATGAAAAAGTTCTCCAGAATCAATGTACTGTCATTCTGAATTCCTAAGATATAGTTCACAAATTATCAGCATATTTGCATTTAATAAAAAACAAATAGACACAAATAGTAGCTCAGAGAAAAAATGTTTACTGTGATAGATTTATAAGAAAACAAAGAAAACATTCCCCCCACAATCCAGGTTATACTTCCCTTATATGTACTATAGTACCAATGGAAAGAGTGGGTAGGTACTAAAGTAAAGACACTCTATACCAGGGTTTAACTTTTTCCACTGTGACCCTTTTTTGACAGAAATTTTTTTACATAATCCAGGATGGTTTTACAAAATGGGTATAAAAAAAAAATCAAACATTTGCTGATAATAAATCATAATTTCATGACGCTCACATTCAGTTGTTACCCCACATGGAGTTAGAAAACACAAATTTTAAGAAGCTTTGATCTGGTTTCAGAAAAGCCTGGAAAGATTTATATGAACTGATGTTAAGCGAAGTGAGCATAACCAAGAGAACATTGTATACAGCAACAACAAGATTGTAAGATGATCAACTGCGATGGACTTAGCTCTTTTCAGCAATGAGGTGATCCAAGGTAATTCCGATGGATTTGTGATGGAAAGTGTCATCCACATCCAGAGAAAATTATGAAGGCTGAATGTGAATCAAAGGATTTTTTGTTATTGTTTGTTTGCTTGTTGGGTTTTTTGTTTGTTTGTTTTTTTGTTTGCTTGTTTTTTCCCCTTTTTAAAAATCATTTTTCCCTTTTGATCAGATTTTTTCTTTTCTTTTTTTCTGTATAGTATGATGAATATGAAAATATTTTTAGAATAATTGCACATGTTTAACCTAAGTCAAATAGCTTGCTATTTTGGGAAGAAGGGAAGTTAGAGGAGAGGGAGATAAAATTGGAACACAAGGTTTTGCGAAGATGAATGATGAAAACTATCTTTGCATGTATTTGGGAAGAGGAAATAACATTAAAAATAAATTTTAAAAAGAAGAAGTTTTACTCTATGCTAATAATGAGGTACATATAGGTAATACATATTGCCTAAGAATCTTACATCTTCAGAACTGCAGGATTCCAATGTCTTTCCCTTTTCATGGTAACTTCATGTTGACTTTTGTTAGTGTTTTCGGCCAGATTACTTATACCAGTTCCTGGACTCTTCTCTCTCTACAACTTAATTCCCAATAGTCAAAATAGCTTCTTTTCTTAGCTTAGACACAACACTCTTAATGGGCAGCTGTGTGGCACAGCAGATAAAGTGCTAGGCCTGGAGTCAGGAAGTGATCTATTCAAGTTCAAATCTGGCCTCAGACACTATTAACTGGGTCATGGAGCAAGTCATTTAATCCTGTTTGCCTCAGTTTCCTCATCTGTAAAATGAGCTGGAGAAAGAAATGCAAAACATTTTTCATTTGCCATAAAAATCCCAAATCAGATTAGGAAGGATCCAACATGATTGAAACAATAGAACAATACATTTTTCTTTCTTTCTTTTTTTTTTTTAATTCATTATTTATTTTTCTATTTATTTATTTATTTTAATTTTTGTTTTTATTTACCAGATGCATGCATGGGTAATTATACAGCATTGACAATTGCCACACCTTTTGTTCCAATTTTTCCCCTTCTTCCCCCCACCCACCCACCAGATGGCAGGTTGGCCAATACATGTTACATATGTTAAAGTATAAATTAAATACAATATATGTATACATGTCCAAACAGTTGTTTTGCTATACAAAAAAAAAAATCGGACTTTGAAATAGTGTACAATTAGCCTGTGAAGGAAATCCAAAATGCAGGTGGATAAAAATAGAGGGATTGGGAATTCTATGTAGTGGTTCATAATCATCTCCTAGAGTTCTTTTGCTGGGTGTAGCTAATTCAGTCCATTCCTGCTCTATTGGAATTGATTTGGTTCATCTCAATGTTGAAGATGGCCACGTCCATCAGAATTGATCATCACATAGTATTAAAACATTTTTCAAAGCTCTCTCCTTTCTACCTTTATTATTATCTGGCTTAGTTTGATCTCTGAAAGAGAATGGTCTTTTCTACTAGTGAATGAGTAGCTCTGCTACAAGAGATCACAAACAGTGAGTATGGGAGAAGAGAGAAGACCATTTTCCCCAGAGACAATGAAGAAGATTGAAATATAGTCAAGAGACCATTTCCAACCAACTCCTTCTCCTGGGCTGCCCAGGATCACATAATCTATTTCTAAAAACTAATTGGGCAGTTAGGTTATATATTTATTAATTATGAAGATTCCTTTTCTGTAAAAGAGTAATAATACTTAACTCTCGAGAGTTCAATGAGGATAAAATAGAATCTATTTTTGAGATGCGTTGCAAAGCTTAAGAATTATATACATGCTAGCTATTTCACTAGTCTTTCATTCCTTTTGAAATAATTACCTAACAGATTCTTTCCAGATTGCATATATACATCATTCCTCAGAGATCAAAAAGTTGCTTCTTCCTTGAATTTCCTCTTTCCATAGCTTCATAATTATTATGTGGCCCCAACATTTTTAGTGATTTTTCTACTTTCTTTCTTTATGTCTCCACGTCTTCCATCCCATAACTTTCCCATGATCTAAGTTAATAGCTCCCCTCTACATCTTCATATTTTTTTTTCATTCTTTATATTCCCCCTGGAAGTACTTTTTCCAGTATTCTTTGGAAGACTTTATTCTCCCTATGATCTGGAGAGCATAACTACATGTTCCAGAACTTTAACCTTTCAGTTCAGTCATTTTTAGTTATCTCTGTCTCTCCATGCTCTCATGTGGAGTTTTCTTGGCAAAGATTCTAAAGTGGTTTCCATTTTGTTTACCAACTCATTTTACGAAGGAGGAAATTGAGGCAAACAGGGTTAAGCAACTTGCCCAGGGTCATATGGCTAGTAAATCTCTGAGGTCAGGTTTGAATTTATAAATATGAATTTTCCTGATTCTAAGCCCAATACTATCCATTGGGCCACATACCTGTCCCATTTTGGACTTCAAAATAGACCAACTATTTTTTGTAACATATATCATACATAGTAGTTGCTTCCAGTAGGGAGAAAAATAAACATTTTTCCCTAAACAGATAATTATAAAATTCCACTAGTTTTCCATATTACCTGAAGTGAGATACTTAGTCTATTTTTTTCTCCATGGGGACAGAAAGAAATAATTGTCTTTTCTTATCCTCACAGTTAAATTATATAACAGTAAACTAGAGGGGCCCAAATTAAGCCTGATTTTATTTATAACAGGCATTACTTTTTCAGATAGTTTCATATTACTTTTTCATATACTTTTCATAAGGCTACCCATTCAGCAGCCTTATACTGGCTACCGATACAAGTAGAAACCAAGCCATAAACTCAATTATTTAATTAGACATAATTGCCTATCTTGTTTCTTATTGTCTACTGATTTTGAGATACTTCTTTGTACCTCTAGACTTGCTTGGCTCTATTAAAAAGAGTGCTGTGAATTGGTTTCATGTTAAACATAAAATAAAAGATTCTCAAGAATGAGATTCTGTAGACATAAGTGAAATAACTCCAGTGAAAGTGGAAAAGGAATTTTTTTTTTGAAAATACTGATAGGGCAGCATAAGGAATTCACCAAATAACTTAGAATTCAAGAAACAAAAAGATATGATTAGAACATAGAAACAAAGATATGCCACAGAAGACTAAAACAATTGTATCAGGATGACTAAAGCTGAGAATAAATTGAGGCTGGTGAGGGAAGAGAAGAACCACAAAACACGATGTTTTACCTTATTTTTCCTTGTCCAGTCACATCCGACTCTCCTTGACCCCATTTGGAGTTTTCTTGGCAAAGATACATGAAGAGTTTGCTATTTCCTTCTTTGTTATGGCTTCTGGAGGTCTCAGACCTGTAGAATGGATCTCGTCATGTGAGAGGAGGAAGATGATACAAGGAGACTGAAAGGCAGTTGCTGTTATCTAACCTCTCTCCTCTTCCCTCTGCCTCCATTTATTTCATTCGCAATCCACAAGCAACACCTGTGTCAGTAAAGGCTGCCCCACAACTCCTTCAGATGATATGATTCACAGCTGTGGAGGCTCTCGGGGAGACCTGACCTGCCCCTTGACCTAGGCATGGTCCTTAACACTTCTCTATATCATTTTACATATGAGGAAACTGAGGCAAAGAGGATTAAGTGACTTGCCCAGGGTCACATAGCTAGGAAGGATTAAGTGTCTGAGCCTGGATTTGAACTCAGGTCCTCCTGACTTTAGGGCTGGTGCTCTGTCCACTGCACCACCTAGCTGCCCCTATCGTGTATTTTTACAAGAAAAGAGTCTATCTGAAGGGAATGTAGATATACCTGCTCCCACATACCTACCTATTTTAGCAAATACTTGGGCCAAATAATGATCAATACATCTAGTGGCAAATTGAAGTAAATGACTTCTCTCATGCTAGAATTACCCAGGAAGTCATTCAGAAGTTTAAGGACAGTAGGAAAGGGAGCAAGCAGCAAAGGCAGCACAAGCCCGGGAATACCTCTTTGTGTAGCCAGAAAGGATATGTAGCCAGAGGCAGAAAGAATGGAAGGTTCCCATGAAGAAAGGTTTAAGGCGTTCTGAAAGCCTCAGGGTGGGCACTTTGGAAGCCCAGAGTATGGCAGCAGGCAGTGACAAGCAGGACACCACAGCCCTCAGACTGGGAGACCCCAAGCTCAGGCCCTCTCAGGTTCCTAGCACTCTCTTGAAATGAGAGGAGAGAGAGAGAGGCAGCCAAGCTGCTCTTGTACTGTGAGGTTCAAAGAAACAGAGGGACCTAAGGCACAGCAAGTGAGGATCAGCACAGAAAATCAGAAGCACAGAGTAAGAAACAGAAGTAGGAAGTGTCCAACTCCTACTTAAAAATATAGCAGAGAACAGAGTCTGGCATAGAAGAAAGGGAAAAAGCATTTATTTGGCACCCACTATATGCTAAACATTGTGCCAAGCTATTATTTCATTTGATCTTCACAACAACCTTGAGAGATAGGTGATATTATTATTCCCATTTTATAGATAAGAAAATTAAGGTAATCAGAGGTTATATGTCTATTCGAACTTAGGACTTCCTGATTCCACAGTGCTTTAATCACTATTCCACCTAGCTATCTCATTGTCAAAAGTCCTCAATTAAGAAAACACTAACCAGTATCAAAAATTATTACAAATTTAAAGAAAGTAACATCATAATGCTACAAGCAAACACAGAAGAAAAGAAAAATCAATTTTTTTTCAAAAAAGAACTACACCAATATACAGAAAAAAAATGAAATAAGGTAAAATATGAAGAGACACCACAATGTATCGCTTACAAGAAACTCATCTTTAAAACAAATATATAGACAGATTTAAAATGAGGCCTAAAAATTGCTAAAATGCATCAAGAAAATCTAAAGCAAGAGCTACAATTGATCTACCCAATTAAGCAAAAACAGACATCTAAAACCCCAAAAGGAATGAATAACATATTAATATTATACTAAAAGCACCAGAGACAAAAAACTATTCTCAGTATCAAATTTATATGTTCTAAATGCCTTAGCATTTAAAGTCATAATGAACGTTTCAAAAAGACAGAGATAATAATATAGTAATAATAGATTTCAATGACCATCTCTTGGTTTCATATAATTCTAAAAGAAAGATAAAGAGAAAAATATAAAATTAACAAAATTATGGGAAAATGAGAGCTAAATTATCCATGGCATATTCTAAATGGGACTAATAAAGAATATATATATATATATATATATATATATATATATATTCTTAACACTACATGGAACTTTTATGCAACTTGATCATGTATTAAAGTACAGAGGTATTACGAGCAGATGTAAAGAGAAAGGAATAGCACACATGCCCTTTACTAACTATAACACAACAAAAATGGTAACTAGTTCAAGGAATAAAAGCAAAAGGCACTAACCTAAATGAAGACAGTAATGGAATCCAAAATAATCAGTAGGTTAAAAAATAAATCATAGAAAAATTTAATAATTATGTTGAAGACAGTAATAATGATGGAAAAACTATACCCAAATTTCTGGGATTTAGCTAAAACTTTCCCCAGAAAAAAATCTTACCCCTATAAAATATAAAAAAATATGTTTCAGTATCTATTCAAATACAACCAATTTTTTCTGTGGGTATGTATGGATAGGTTTTTTTTTTTTTGTTTTTGTTATCATGAATCCTTCAGAGTTTCTTTGAATTATTGTCACAATTTCTGAACCTATTCCTCAGTTATTGGACTTTGTTTACAATTCTTTGCTATCAGAAAAACTACTAGTGAAATATTTTGATACAAATAGGAACTTTCTGTTTTATCAATCACTTCTTTGGGGTACAAATCCAGTAATGGAGTCGCTGGTTCCAAGAGTATGAATATTTTAGTCATTTTATTTGCATAATCCCAAATTGCTTTCCAAAATGGTTGTACCATTTTAAAGCCTCACCAACAATGTATTCATGTCCCTCTCAATCCACAATCCCTCCAACATTGACTATTATCCTTTTTGCCATCTTTGACAATTCCAAGATGCAAGTCAAATTCAGGATTGTTTTGATTTGATTTGCTTTTCTTGTTAGTAATTTGTCTCAGTGGTGTCAAACTTGCTGCCCCTGAAAAATTTTAAGTTCTACCTACCAGACTAAAATTTAACTGGGAAATGTTTAACAAAGTGAATAAAAATACAATACATACAGAATAATAAAAATACAATACATACAGTATTATCATTTGTAGCTTTCTAAGGAAATGTCACTTGGTAGGCATCCATTTCTATTTGCATTTGACACTTATTAATTTGGAGAATTCTTTCATGTGATTGTGAATATTTTGCAATTCTTTTGAGAACTATTTATTCATATCCATAAATAAATCCTTAAATCCTCTATTGGAGAATGATATTTCATTATGTCTGTCCTGTCTATCTATATTTATACACATATATTTACATGTGTTTTAATATGTTTATGTGCACACATCCATGTATATACATAGTTTATATATCTTGGATAGCATACCCTTGTCAGAAAAATTTAATAAAAAGATTATTTTTCCCATTTGACTACTTTCATTTTTATTCTGGCTGCATTAACATTGTGTAGAAGTTTTTCAATTTCATGTAATCAAAGCTATCTATTTTATCTTTTGAAATGGCCTCTTTTCCTTATTTGGTCAAGAATAAATATCCTACCCATACCTATGAGAGATATTTGTTCTGGATTTTTTTCTAATTATTTTTAATATTATGATCTTTAATATTATGGTCTTGGAATGGATTGTAAAATATGGTTTAGGTTGTTTTCCCCCCTAATTTGTGTTTTCCCTTTCATTAAACATAGGAACACCTAAATCCATTATTTCTCATTCTCTCTTGTCAAATCTGTTCCATTAATACCTCCATCTGTGTGTGTCTCTCTCTTTTCTCTCTCTCTGTCTCTCTTTGTCTCTGTCTCTGCCTCTCTCTGTCTCTGTCTCTCTTTAAAAAAAATCCCACACTACATGGTTTTGATGGCTACTATTTTATAATATAGTTTGGGTCTGGAAGTGCTATTCCCTTTTTTATCTCTATTTTTAAAAATCATTCCCCTCAATGTTCCAGATCTTTTGTTTTTCTAGTGAATTTTGTGACCATTTATCAAGTTTTATAATGTATCCATTTTCTCCATGATTTGCTTGGCATAGCATTAAAAATATAAATTAATTTTGGTAGCACTATCATTTTTATATTGGTATAACATAGCCCAGCCATAAACATTCAATATTCTTCCATCTAGTTAAGATGTTCTTTGTATCCTTAAAGAACATTTTATAATTGAATCTATGTCTTTTGTGAGTTTGGGGGAGGTTAATCCCCATCTATTTTATGCATTTTGCAGTGATTTGGAATTCTATTTTTTTTATTTTGAGTTCAAAATTCTCTTTCTCCCTCCTGCCTCTGGACAATCCCAATTATTGAGAAAGCAAGGAATATGATACTATTGTACATGTGAAAGCATGCAAAGCATATTTCATATTTTGTAGTGATTGGGAATGGGATTTCCTTTTCTATTTTTGCTTCTTATGTTTTGTTACTATCATAGAAAAAAGTTGATTTTTTGAGGGGTTATTCATAGCACATTCTAAATTAGTACATAACCTTAATGCTTAAGATCACACTCTAAAAAATTTAAGTGAAAGCATCATACATTTCTTCAAATAAGATATGCTCTTAAGCAAATGAGGGACAGGGATGCTTGCAAAAAAAATAATAAAGCAGATAACTTTAATTACATGAAATTAAAAAGCATCTGAACAAAGAAAACTAATTCACCAAAGATCAGGAAAACCATTAAATGTAGGGGAGAAATCAAATTGTTCTACTAAGGCTTTGATATCCTAAATATATAAAGAATAGTTATATAAAAACATAAATCATTCCCCAATAGATAAATATTGAAAGTATATGAACAATAGTCTCAAAAGAAGAATTGCAAACTATTAACACATAAAAGAATGCTTCAAATCACTAAGCATAAAAAAAAGACAAATCAAAACAATGCTGAGATTTCACCTCACATTTTGAAAATTTACAAAGATAAGAAAGAAGCAAGAAAAGTTCTACATGGCCTGAGGTGAGTGAAATCAACAGAAGCAAGAAAAGAATATACACAATGACTGCAACAATATAAATGCAAAGAACAACCATCCCCAAATTAAAAACTAAAATAATAAAAGGATAAAGAAGTAAGTCAGGAAATAAGAAATGAAAAGAGACAGCACTTTTCCCCTTACTGAGGAAGAAGATCTACTGGTTTACATCATACACATTTTCAGACTTTATCAATATGTTGGGGTTTCTTCTTCTTTTTCTCTCTATTTTTTTCTTTTTTGTCTTTAAAACTATTATTTGTTTTTGGGATGACTCTCTGTAGGAGAGAAAATAACAAATGCTGGGGAAATTATAGTTCTTCAAAAATCAATAAAAGCATTTTTTTAGAATGAGGAGTCTTGTCATTTAATCCAAACTTTCACTTTACTCATGAGGAAACTGATACCATAAAACTGACACCAGGAATCTGACACATGACTTGCCAAAAGCGAGAAGTCAGAAGGATAAGATTTCAATTCAGATGTTCTAAACTCAAAATACATCTACTTTCCACTACTTTTCATCTTAATTTGAACTTTAAAAAATGGTAAGTCCATTAAGTCTAGAAAAAAAAATATCTGAAACAATATGAAATGAAATTAGATATAATTATCATTGGTCTAGACTAAAATGTACACATCACCTTCACCCATATCAGCATTATTGATTCTTCTTCTGAGCAGCTTTCTGTTCTTTGGTCTCATACATACTAGAATATGATTCCATGGATCCCAGTTTGCTTTGTAGTCACCCCCTGTTGACATCTGCTCATCAGGTTCTGACCAATCCTATCCACTAGCAAGTGACCATAATGCCTGATTGGCACCAAAAACCTATGGCCCCATAACTTAGGCTTATATTTATTAGCACAATAAGATATAATAAGAGCTAACATTTCATAAGATACAAGCACCAATAATATTACTGAGAGCAGCCATGTAAGTAAGGGAATGTAAGTAAAGCTAAAGTTAAGACAGAACAAAGCTCTCTAGAACTGGAACAAACTCTGGACACCACAGAGTTCTATAGCCCATGAGAACTGGCTCCTAGAGCCAGTTGTTAAAATTTTACAAATTGGCCAACACAACAAATGAGGGCCAATTTTATTGTTATTTTGAATGTCTAGATGTAAGAAAGTGATGGGGGAAAATGTTTAACATTGTAATTAAAATTAAAAGTAGGTCCTACAATGTATTTTTTTGAAGAGGCAATAGTTAAATATTGACTATTACACCAAATCTAAATCACTCATTTTACAGTGAGAAAACTGAGAATCAGAGAGGATAAGTGTTTTGCCCAAAATCACACAGGTACAAGCGGTGGGTAAGACAGTTTACTTCCAGAGTCATTTATTTGTTCTCCACTATATTTCTGTCCATGTGTTCTTCATATGTTTTTTAAATCCTTCTCAGGGATTAAAGCTCTGGACCAGGAATCCTACAGTCAATGGAATTGTAAACAGTTTAGCCAAAAAATATTAACAGATTCAAGAAAAGGTTAGAGAAATGCCTAGAATGTAGTAGAGTATCATATTATGCATGGAGGACTTCCTAATTGTTTTTAATTTGACATTGGTAACATTAACAGGCCATCCCATAACCTCCCCTTTTGTACCATTGACACTACTACTGTTGCTATCATTATTAACACTACCACTACCTTTTCTTCTCCTTTTATTATATTATATATTCTATTATAATTACATTATATTATATATAATATATTATAGATATATTATAACTATTACTACTACTACCACTACCTTTTCTTCTCCTTTTCCTCCACCTCCTTTCTCCTCCTTCGTTCTCCTCTTCTTTTTCTTCCTTCTTTCTCCTCTTCTTTTTCCTCTTTCTTTCTCCTCCTTCTACTACTACTACCACTATTATAACTATTACTACTACTACCACTCCTCCTCCTCCTGCTGCTATTACTACTACTACTACTACTACTTCTACTGTGGCTGCTACTAATAAAAATAAGCATAAATTATGGGGACTTAGGTCTCTGGGGACTTATCAGTCAACCAACTTGCATTTTATGCAAGACACAGAAAGGAACCTGAGAGATGATCTAATCTAGCCACTCACCTAAAGGATTCTGAGGGAACTGAGATCCAAAGAAGGGAAGACACAGTAAAGGCAGAGCTGGGGGTTCAAACCCAAGGCTTATACCAAATTTAATGTTCTAGTCATTCTGATGTCCCATAGAATATAAGCTCCTTGAGAGCAACTCATGCTGTTTGGGGGAGATGAGGTGAGAAGAGATTTTTTTGTTTTTGTTTTTGTTTCTTTCTCTATGCCTAGTTCTGTGTCTAGCACATAACAGGTGCTTAAAAAATATTTGTTGGTTGACTGATAAAAGTGCAGATGACATCCCTCTTAATATTTGCACCCAGATTCTATTCTATTCCTTCTCTTCAATTAGCAGCATAAATGAGACCCAGGACTGACCCTTCCCTTTCAAATGAAAAAGCTGTGGGGGTTTCATGACCTGAAAGCTTGATATGAGTCAACAGTGAGACAAGACAGCCAACAAAAACTCATTTGATATTTGGGCTACATTTACAGAAGCGTTCTGTCCAAAATGAGAAAGGTGATAGTCCCATTGCCCTCTCCCCTGGTCAGACCACAGCTGGAGCATTATAATCAGTTCCAGGTGATACAGAGAAGGGCTTCTGACAAGCTAGGGTGAAGCCAGAGGATTATATAGACTTAGAACCATGTTATAAGAGTGTACCACTCCTCTTCTCCTCCAGGCTATTTTCCCAAGAACCACTTGAGTTTGTTGTCCAGAACTCGAATTACTATCCACTTGGGACACTATTACTTACTGAGAGTCACTGAGATTTCTAGTATTATCAGTCATAAACCCCCACAAGTTTGATTTATCTAGTTTTTAGTAAGTTTAGTAAGTTATTTATTTATTTATTAAACACACCTAGCAAAAAAGAGTTATAAAATAACTCCCATCCTTACCCCCCCCCCAAAAAAAAATAAAACCTAAAGTCACAATTTTCCTTTTCTCACATGCAAGGTCCCTGAGGAGAGTGGGCTCCTACTTACAGTAAAATGGCATTTAGAGATGTATATGAGGGTAATTCACAGCTCCGAGTTACCAGAAGTCCTTTTCTCTCTTCATGTTATCTTCATGAAGTTCCTTTTGGTTGTTCTTGGTTTCAGTAGAATCCTGAAGCTGCTCTTTCTTTCATTTATTTTATTTATGTTTCTCATCAGACATCACTGTCAGCAACAGATGGTCTGGGGATGCTGCTCCTGACACCCAAGGGACCTCCAGGTTTTCCAACCTATCCAACTTTATAAGGTCCAAAGCCTTAGCAACTTCAGAGAAGCTTAGCAATTCCATGTCTGGGTATCCACTTGTCTTTTTCCCAAGAGAATTTCTATCTGGCTTTGGCATGTCTCTCTCTACTCCTAGCTAAATGCATCATTTTCCACTAGTCCAATCTCTCTCTGGTAGCTTGGTCCATGGGGAGAGAAAAGGAGAAAATGGTCCCTCCTCCCAATCTTTTGATATTTTTCCTGGAATACTCAGCTCCTAAATTTAGTTTGACTCTAAACTAATTGGCTTTTTGTAGATACCCAAGAAGGGAAACTCATAACCTAATATTTCCATTTCAATTAGTCAAAGAGTATTTTTAAGCACCTACTATGTTCCAGGCACTATACTTGTTCTATAATTGAACAAATTAAGTAAATAGGCTAGGAATATTAAGTGTCAGAGGCAGAATCTGAACTAAGATCTTCATAACTCCAGGATCACTGTACTGCCATGGTTCCTCAAAAATTGATATTGGAGAGCATCTAAAGGGCAACAAGGAGGCTATAACATACTAAAAATAAGGAATTACATGAGAGAGGCAGCATAAAATATGTCCTCAGAGAAAGGTGTCAGCTGGATGGTGCTGGGCCCACCTGGACACAAGAAGACTTGAGTTCAAATCCAGCCTCACCTACTTCCTAACTGTGAACTTGGCCAAGTACTTAAACCATGTTTGCTTCTGTTTCCTCATCGTAAAGTAAGGAGAATGATTGCACCTACACATGCCTCAAGTTGGTTATAAAGATCACATGACATACTTATAAAGTGCTTAGCACAGTGCCTTGTATATAGAAGGTGCTATTCTTTGATATTCATTTTTGAAGAGGATCAGTGACATCATGGATGATAGTAGTAGTAGTATTAGGAGCAGCAGCAATAGTAGTAGTAGTATAGCAGTAGTAATGGTAGTAGTAGTAGCTATAGTAACAGTCGTAGTGATAGTAGTAGTAGTAGCAGCAGCAGCAGCAGTAGTAGTAGTAGTAATAGTAGTAGTAGTAGTATATGGTGGTGGTAGTGGTGGTGATAGTAGTAATACTAGTAGTAGCAGTAGCAGTAGTAGTAGTAGTAGTAGTAGTAGTAGTAGTAGTAGTAGTAGTAGTAGTGGTAATGTAGTTGTAGCAGCATTATTATTGAAGGAAGGAATAAAATAAAAGGAAGACATACTGGTACACCCCATGAGAGTGAGAGATACTTGGATCCTCAAAAGAGCAGAAGCACACAAGGAGAGCCCCAACAAAGACAGCGAATGCCCTATGGCCAAGGATCAATCTCAAGAATGGTTGGGAACCTGATTGTTGGAGGCAGGGTCCACCTCAGTGACTAACAGATTCATCAAAAGCATTCATGGATACTGTCAGCTTCCCAGGGTCAGGTGAGAAAAGCCCTTTGGAAAGCTCTCCTAATGGAGCTCCTTGCTTCCAGTCATTTCTCTAGTAAATCCAGCCTCCATTCATCTGTCAAATTGATTTTTCTCTATAACATTTATTTCCAATTACAAGTAAAAATAATTTTCAACGTTCAGGTCTAAGATTTTTGAGATCCATATTTTTCCCTTACCTCCTCCCCCTCCATTCTGTCCCAAGCCTGCATATAATCTGATATAGGATATAAATGTACAATCATATTAAACCTATTTCTACATCAATCATGTTGTAAAGTAAGAATTAAAAGGAAAAATCATGAGAAAGAAAAAAGTGAAAATAATGTGCTTCAATCTGCATTCAGATTTCATAATTCTTTCTCTGCATGTGGCTAGCATTTTCCATCCTGGGTCTTCTGGAATTCTCTTTTATCATTGCATTGTTGAGAAAAGCTGTTTACAAAGTTAATCATCACACTGTGTTACTGTTAATGCACGAACTGTTCTTCTGGTTCTGCTCTTTTCACTTTGCATCATTTCATATAAATCAAAGTGATTTTTCTAAAGCACGGCTCTGACCATGTCATTCTCTTGCTCAATAAATTCTAACAAATCCCCACTAAATTGAGAATCAAATTGAAACCCCCTTGTTTAGCATCCTAAGCCCTTCCCCATCTGACTGTAACCTACTTGTTATTTAAGACATCTCCTCATCCAGTTTAATACAGCCATGCTGATTTCTTTTGCTATTCCCTACCTATGGCCCTGCATCCACTCATATACATATACACACATATATTACAGACATGACATATACATAGTAACTAAATATTACTATTATAATGATAATTACCAAAAAGTTGATGTCATTTGCTGGGGTTTTTTCTTGCCTGTTAATGAACCATATTGAACTAATCAAAATTACAAAAATAAAAAAAATAAAATAAAGACTCTAGTTCGATCACATCGGTTCATAAGTTTACACAAAACAAAGTCAGCTGTTTGGAGCTTTGAAACCACTCAGATGTGCTTTCCTCTTAAGTGAACATCTGTCTATTTGCAATGACTTGTAACAACAATTAAAAAAAATTCTCCAATAAAAATGCATGTCCTTCCACATGTTCCTCATGCCACAAGAACGAGTGAAAATTCCAGTCCTTGTCTTGGAGTTGGGGCCAAGACGTTATTGGAGACAGTTTTCTCCACCACACAAAAGCAGATTTCCAACCAAGATAGAAGCGGCCTTGCCAGCACACATTTCCAATCAAGTCAGGGAAAAGAAAGGTAACCATTTAACCCAGGATTCCACAAAAGAGGAGGAAATGCTCGTGAGCCAAGTTAAGAAAGAGGAAGACGTCTTTGCTTAATAAATGTTAGGTTTCCAGGGGTAGTGAGACAAGGGAGGAAGGAAGGATTCTGCAGTGCTCTGACCAAAAATCTTTTTTTTTAATGTTAAACATCTGCAATTCTCCTATATGTATTTCCACAATTATCATGTTGCACAAGAGAAATCAGATCAGAAAGGAAAAAATGAGAAAGAAAACAAAAAGCAAGAAACAACAACAAAAAAGATGAAAATCCTATGTTGTGATCCACATTTAGTACCCATAGTCCTCTCTCTGGATGCAGATGGCTTTCTCCATCACAAGATCATAGGGACTGGCCTGGATTGCCTCTCTGTTGAAAAGATCAAGTGTATCTAGCATTTACCATTAGAGTGAACACCCTGGAACAGAGGCTTGAGATGATGGTATTAGAGGATGATATCTCCAACCCTTCATGGGTACTCCTAGAAGTTGAGGTAGCAAGAGAGTCAATTAGCCTTGCTCTGAAGGACCCATTTGGCCAAAAGTGGGAATTAAGATAGGGAGCTCTAAATTATATCCAAATTTTACAAATTGCATAAGGACAAAAACCACATAGTCCTTGCCTTCAAAGAGCTTCCATTTTAATGAGGAGGAGGAAACAAGTACACAATAAATAAAGGAATAAAATAGATGCAGGTCAATATAGCAATTTTATGTGAGAGACAGAGACAGAAACATAAACAGAGAGGGGGAAAGAGAGGAGGGGAGGGAGGGAGAGAGAGAGAGAAAGAGAGAGAGAGAGAGAGAGAGAGAGAGAGAGAGAGAGAGAGAGAGAGAGAGAGAGAGAGAGAGAGAGAGAGAGAAGAAGAAGAAGAAGAAGAAGAAGAAGAAGAAGAAGAAGAAGAAGAAGAAGAAGAAGAAGAAGAAGAAGAAGAAGAAGAAGAAGAAGAAGAAGAAGAAGAAGAAGAAGAAGAAGAAGAAGAAGAAGGAGGAGGAGGAGGAGGAGGAGGAGAAAGAGAGGGAGAGAGAGAAGAAAGAAGGAGAGAGAGAAGGAGAAAGAGAGGAAGAAGGAGAGAAGGAAAGGGAGAAAGGGAGAGGGAGAGGGAGAGAGGGAGAGAGAGAGAGGGGGAAAGAGAGAGAGGGAGAGAATAAAAGGAAAACTTTCAGGATCTGTTATAGATCTACAGAAAAAAATGATAGGGAAAAGTGGGCAAGAATTTCATGGGATGAGAAGACAGCCTGAGACTGGAGGAAATTGGCACATTGATACCATCACCAATCTGCATCCCCAGCAGCTAGCCCGGGGCCCTATAAATGGAGGCACCTCATGAATGTTTGTTGAATCAAACTGAAGATTTGCCTCACAGATGAGAGGGCTGGAAGAGACCAAGTTTGGAAAGCTGTCCCATATCACTCTCAGGGGGCCCAGTTGGATCCCACACTGTATCATTATCGAGTGCCCTGTTCTTCAAAAGCCAGTTTGTATTTGTTTAGATTATGCTGCAGAAAGGAAATCCAAAAAGCCCAATGTTTCTCCCTATTACCCAAACTAAATGATCTCTCAGTTCCTTTCTAATTTAATTCAACAAGCATGTATATACCATGTACTGTGCTAAGTTCTAATAAGAATGACTACACGTATGCCAAACACATAATTCAGTTCTTGGTACACATTAGGTGTTTAGTAAGTGTTTCAGTTACTTAGAGAAGCATGTTGTAGAGTATTTTGTCTATTAGAGTCAAAAGACCTGGAATCAAATCCTGCCTCTGCTATTTACCATCAAGGGAAAGAAACAACTTTCCTGGGTTTCTCTTTCTTTATCTGTAAATAAAAGAGGAGAGATTAGAGTGTTTGGGGAATTTCTCCAGCATAATCTAGAGTCCCTTTGGTTCTATATCCGTTACCCTGTGAGTGCTCTTATACATTACTTCATTTCTCTGAATCTCAGTTTGTTAATCTCTAAAATGAGAAAATCAGATTTTGAGAATGATGGCCTTTCTAACTCTGGATCTATGATATTGGAGTTCTATTTTCACTTAGAAAACTGGGAATAGAACCCAAATAAATTAAATTTACTATTTAATATTTACCCAGAGTAAATAACACTTAAGCTGAGCTTTGAGAAAAGACCAAACTTGTAAGAAGCTGAGATTAGTAGAAAATGCAGTCTGGGTGAGGGGAAGGACTCATTCACATGAGACCTGGAGGCTCAAGTTCCTGGGCCAATCAATAGTCCAGCTTGACTGGAACAAAAAAATTTTAACATTGTTGGATTGTGTGATTCTATTATTCTAATAATCAGCAATGGTCAATCCAGCTGAGAAACTGGAAGTTGGGAACTGATGGAGATTCCCTTCTATTTTCATTTGGGATCTTCCTGCAGCTACACCAGAGGCAATATGAAGGCCCAGAAGTGTTTACCATGACAATCTTTGCCAAAGTGTTCACACCAGGATCTTATTAGTTGTATAATCCTTAACCTATCTAGGCCAATAATAAATATTAGACAATATTCTTAGCATTGTTGAGTAATAAATATCATGGCATCTCTAAAACACTTTTTAGAATGTTGTTACTGTTGTTGTTTTCTTCTTGTTTGATAGAATTCATATTGAAGTGATTGTAGGAAAAGTTACTATTACATTATTGTTTAGTTAATGAACAAAAGATTTTCATGCAGATATATAAAGTGATTGCTTTGAATAGTTGAATAAAAATATTCAGAAGTAGGTTCTTCCTCTGAAAGCTTCCTGAAAGCAAACTATCCCCTTCTGAGTCTGATTTTTCCCACTAGGTTTATCTTGAAATCTTTTTTGTTAGGAATAATTTGAAGATATAACATGACCATTCTTTGTTAGCAGAGCCATTGCTGATGGCCATTCATTGACGTTGTTGTGCTGGTTATGGTTGTGATGAGGAAGTGAAGAAAGTGCTATGCCCTCTGCCAAGTCCCAATTCTGGGTCTCCAGCTTGTTGTACCTTCCTACCGGATGTCCCCTCAAATTCAATGTATCCAAAACAGAACTCATCTTTTCTCCAAAAACTCATCCCTCTTCCCAACCTCCCTACTACTATCAAAATCTTCCTCCTCTTTATCTTCCAGGTTTGTAATCCTCAATGTCAGGGAGCTAAGTGGTTTAGTAAATAAACCATGGGCCTGGAAAAGCTGAGTTCAAATCCATCCTCAGACTTCTTTTTGTTCTTGACTTCCCTTTGTTCTCAGAGACAACCAAGACAACAGGGAGGAGATTCCATGATATGCAAGTGAATTGGATTTGAGTAAGGAAAGACTGCAAAGTCGCCAGTGTATCTTTCTCCTCTGGAGCCATCTAGGTTGCAATGGCCCGAAATAGACCAGTATGACTGGAGATAGCCCTGGATGCAGTGAGAGAGCTTGGTGTTTTTAAGCCAAGGTTTTCAACAGAACTTAATTCAAACAAGGCAACACCCATTCAGTGCTTAAGGCTAGGTAAGAAATGAAGCAGAGAGTGGACTTTTTTTACCTAGTCAAAAAATAAAAAATAAGGAATCAGTCTGGGAAGGGAAGAATCTCAGGGTTCCGTCCAAAACAATCACATCCTCAGGTACTTACGAGTTTTGTGAGCTTGGGTCACTTAACCTCTGTTTGCCTTGTTGCCTCATATGTAAAATGAACATAACACCTTCTTGCTGTAACTGATGGTTCCACATCTGGATGATGTGGTCCTGCTGATGGAGGAGCCGTGTTTTCTTGGTGTTCATAGTTAGACCAAAATTAGCACAAGCAGCAGAGAACTGATCCATATTTTGTTGAATTCTTGATTCAGAAGCTGCACTGAGCACACAATCATCTGCAAACAAAAAAATCATGCATCAATACTCCTTCCATTTTAGTTTTAGCTTGTAAATACTTCAACTCGCAAACCTTAAGGTATAAATGCAAGCTCTTCTTGTTATTAACTAAGCACACCCACTTAGTGACTTTGTGTTTTCTTACCTTAACAAAATTTCTAGAATTCATCCACTTCCCTCCACTCACACTACTACAGACCCTCAAGCTCCTTAAGACCAGGAATGATAGTATGATTTTTCCTTTATTTGTATCCTTAGATCCCAGCATCATAAACTTTCGCTGAGACACTTGCCAAGGTCTCCTTGGTCTTCCTTTCTCATTTCTCTGTCCACTACAATCTATCATCCACATAGCTTTTAAAGTGATTTTCCTAAGAGGTGAGTATGTCACTTTCCTCCTCTATAAACTTCACTGTCTCCCTATTAACATTCAAGGTCAAATATGGAATCCTCTATTTAGTATTGAAGTTCTTCACAACATAATGTTTTCCTGTCTTCCCAATCATCCTACACTTTATTCTCTTCCGTGAGCTTCATGGTCCACCTATATCTGCCTACTTACTGTTCTTCAAACTCAATATCTTATCCCACTAATTAACTTGACCCCTAACACTTTATTTCCCTATCTCTTTGCCTCTACCCTAGCTACAATATTTAGAATACTTTCCCTCATCCCCTTTATTTCATGATTTTTCTGATTTCGTCAAGACTCGGTATTAAATCTAATCTACCTTGAAATGTCTCTGCATTTGCTAGAATATCTCTCATTAAGACTATCTTCCTTCTATTCTCTAACTACCTTACATGTATTTTAATGTTTTCCTAATTAGAAGGCAAATTCCTAAACGTCAGGGATGGTATTTGATAGTTTACCTTTGTTTATGTCTCTAGCACCTAATAGAGTGCTTGGCACGTAGTAAGTGCTTAATAATTGCTTGCTATTTATTAATTGTCAAATACCCAAGTGCAAGGCTTTCTTCTCTCTGCCTACAATCTACTTTATGGCTTATCAGTAAAAAATCCTTTCATGATCTGAAAGAGATGATAGATATCTTTCAGGCTTAGACTTCCAATTGCCACTTTCTAGCAGTTATTTAGAAGTAGTATTTCTTTCATTCTTTTTAACTTATACATAATGGAGACCAAAATTTTGATCCAAGAGCTCACCTCTCATTCAACTGAATGATGAGACCATCATCTTATAAAACCCTTTTATGAAGGATTCAAGTCTGGGGACCCTACATCCCCAAAATGATATGCTTAACTTTGCAGTCATAGGGAAAGAAAGAAAGAAAGAAAGAAAGAAAGAAAGAAAGAAAGAAAGAAAGAAAGAAAGAAAGAAAGAAAGAAAGAAAGAAAGAAAGAAAGAAAGAAAGAAAGAAAGAAAGAAAGAAAGAAAGAAAGAAAGAAAGAAAGAAAGAAAGAAAGAAAGAAAGAAAGAAAGAAAGAAAGAAAGGAAGAAAGGAAGGAAGGAAGGAAGGAAGGAAGGAAGGAAGGAAGGAAGGAAGGAAGGAAGGAAGGAAGGAAGGAAGGAAGGAAGGAAGGAAGGAAGGAAGGAAGGAAGGAAGAAAGAGAAAAAAAGAAAAAGAGAGTATTGAGAGAGAGAGAGAAGGAAGGAAGGAAAGAGGGGAAAAAAAGAAAAAATGGAAAAGAAGAGAAAGAGGAAGAGAAAAATATAGAACTGGAAAGGACTTCAAGACCAATGATTCCAATCTTTAATTTTATAGTAAAGAAAAATGAAGTTTAAAAAAGGAAAGTAATTCACTCTGTTTTGGTAATTACATTATTGGATTTCTTTTTTACTGGACTTTCTTTTACTGTAATTTGTTTGCCAAAAGGAATTCCTGGTGAGAAAACTCCTACCAAAAATACTGATCAGCACCTTTTATGCAAATTTACCTGGGGCACTGAAGCATTATGGTCATGTTAGAGGCAGGATATGAACCCCAGTGTAGATCAAGGGGCTATATTTACTCTTCATCTGTTTTCAGTCCATGAGAGTAAGAGAGGAAAATCCCTGCCACCTAGGTAAATTTTTTCTCTAAAAAGTCAATAAAATTCATCACTAAGAATTAATCAATCTGGCCAATTACCACTGGTTCCAGTGACCTAGTTTTTTGATTATCTAAGGCATTTAGTAGACAACTAGTGCTCCTCATAATTGATGGGTTTTCCACTGGGGTTCTAAGTCAATATGCCCTTTGGCTGGAACATACAAACACAGCAAATGCAGGGGAGTGGGAAGCTGCATTTACCTGAACCAATGCTCTGTCTTTGCTGAGTGTTCTTTCCTATTATTACTGAGGTAGCTTCCTTTTTATCATAAGGTTCAAATCTTGACCTTAACTCCTGAGCTAAACCCACTCTACAGGTCCAGTATATTCATAGGCAAAGACTATTTCTCTGTCCACTATGCCATGATGATAATTATTTAATTAAATAAAAATTTATTAATAAATGCTTATTAGTGCTAAGCACTGGGCTAAATTTAGGCATACAAATTCAAAGTTGAAATTGTTCCTGCCTCAAGGAACTTCTAGTGCAATCAAAGAAAATAATGTGTACATGTATAAAAAAATGCAAAATGTAATCAAAATAAATATAAAGTAATTGGGGGAGATACTGGAAACTGTGGTGATAAAGTGAAGGAATGAGTAGAGAAAAAATAGCAATTAAAAATAGAAAAAGCAATTTATGAAATATTAAAAATTCTCATAAGGAACAAAGGGAAATTTAGAAGTAGGGTCATGATGGCAAATTTAATATGAATATGTTTTTAAAAGAAAAGAGGTTATAACAAACTTTGTTTCAAATATAATATTCTGTCTTCTTTGTACATTATTAAGTTAATAATTTTATTTCTTATTTTTAAAGCATTTTGGATGTTTTGATTTTACATAGGAAGTATTTTCTGATTGCAGCAGCTAGGTAGCACAGTAAAGAGAGTGCTGGGCCTAAAGTCAGAAGGATTTGAGATCAAATCTGGCCTGAGAGACTAGTTGTATAACCGTGGGTCTTAATCTTCTTTGCCTCAACTTCCCCATCTGTAAACTGGAGAAGGAAATGCCAAGTCATTCTAGAATCTCTGTCTAGAAAATCCAAAATAGAATCACAAAAAAATTAGACATGATTGAAATGATTAAACCACAAAAATTTCCAAAACTTTAACAAAACAGTGGCTTTATTTGAAAGTACGCACAGCATTCCACACCTGTAGTTTCACTACTTCTATATTTTACTTTCTTTTTATAAAACAAAAGCAAATTAACAGAAATCTATTTTTCTATATCCCATTTTCTAACCCACTAAATTTAAAACAAAAATCAAATCCCTTGTAATCAATATATATAATAAAGGAAAATAAATTGTTTCATTGACTTTAGTGGACAGATAGACAGATGGATGAATAGATGGGTAGATAGATAGATAGATAGATAGATAGATAGATAGATAGATAGATAGATAGGAGATAGACGGATAGATGGATGGATGAATAGGTGAATAGATTTATGAGTGGATACACTTAAATCATTCTTCCCCTGAAATTCACTCTCTCTTTCATGACCATAATAGGCCATCCTAGAGCCTATTAATTGGTTCCTGGCACCCCAAAACAGTTACTATAATCTATACAACAGATGGCCACAAATGATCATTATACAGGTATACCTCATTTTATTGTGCTTCATTTTATTGTCCTTCACAGATACTGTAGGGTGTTTTTTTTTCTTGTTTTTGTTTGCTTGTTTTTCACAAACTGAAGATTTGTGACAACCCTGACTTGAGTTACTCTATCATCACAATTTTCCCAACAGTATGTGCTTACATGTCTCTGAATCACATTTTGATAATTCTCAAAATAATACAGACTTTTTCATTATCATTATAGTATCTGTGACCAGCGATCTTTGATGCTACTATAGTAATTGTTTTGAGGTGTCAGGAGCCTCCTCAGTTTGTAAAATTCCTAAAATGGTTCATTTTTACATTGATGTTACAGTATGAATTGTTCTCCTGGCTCTGCTGACTTTCCTTTGTATCACAAATTCCACATTACCCTGGAATCCCCTCTTCCTCATTTCTTATAGCACAGTCATGCTCCATCACATTCATAGGCCAAAGCTCATTCAGCCATTCCTCAGCTGTGATGACTTTGTACAGAAGTATCCTTGAGCTATACCTTGGAAAGAATAGAGAACTCTGTTTTTTCAAATTTCAAATTCAAATCTGGCTTGCTATACTTAGTGATTTTGTGATTCTAGGCAATTTCAAAAAGTACATTAAAGTTTTCAAAGCACTTTGAATGAGTTCTCTATCATCAGCTCAGGGGGGTAGGTACAACAGTTATCCACATTTTATCCACATTTATCCACTTTACAAATAAGCAAACTGAGGCAGGTTATGACTTGACCAATGTCCTATTAAGTGTAATGTGCCCCACGTTGGGCGCCATTTGTAGCGTGCCCTCCTGGCAGTTACAATTACTAGTCTGTCCTAGGCCCAACAGAGTACCTTTGACCACAATCTTTAACCTGGCACTCTTTACCCTGGCTCCCTAGCCTGGGTGGCCAAGCCAAGATGGATAGCCAAAAGAGGTAAGGATTTTGGTAGTGAACACGTGGGTCTTCTGACCAGGTGTTCACTCGGGAACCAACAAGTCAGGGCATCAGTCAGGGCATTATGTGAGCAGGTATAATAAAGGCTTTTAAAATTACACGTGGCCGGTTATTAAGCTATAGATTCAAGAGATTGTGGCCAGAGACCTTTGAAGGCCTCAGAGGAGGCGAGCCAGGTAGAGTTGACACTACAAAGGTCAGTGGTCAAAGGTACTCTGTTGGGCCTAGGACAGACTAGTAATTGTAACTGCCAGGAGGGCACGCTACAATTAAGTAACAAAGCTAGGATGCAAAGTCAGATCCTCTTACTCCAAACCCAGTGCTCTTTGCATTGGAATAAATAAGTTGGTTTTCCCATGAGAATTTAGGATTGCTGTTGCCCCTTGGTACTCTAATCTTTGGTTTCCAAGAAGAAGGATTACAATCTGGAGTCAAGCAGACAAAAACCACATTGACCCACTTTGGAAAAGTGCCTAAGGCAACAAATCCTAGTTATATAAGAGGTAACTAGGTGTATGATGGATGTAATCAGGAAATCCAAGTTCACATCTTGCTTCAGACACTGAGTAAGTCACTTAAGCTCTCTCAGCTTCAGTTTCTCTCTCTGTAAGCTGAAGTTCTGAAACCTGATGGTTTCTAAAGTCTAGGTATAAATCTATGAATCTTTAAGTGCAAGGTCTGTCTATAAGGTGGTCAGAAAATCACTGAATAACCAGTTGGCCCTGAAAAAGATCTCAGAAATTGTTCCATCCAACACCATCATTTTCCAGAGGATCTAACCAAGACTTGACTCTTTAAGACTTAAAACAAAGAAGTTATCAGGGATCATATAGATACTTTTGTGACTCTCTGAGTCTAGACCCAGAACTCTTTCCATGATATTAAAAGGAAAAGAGTTTCCACTACCTATGCTCACCCACTATGGAAATGAACCCTGACTTTGGTCAGTCTTACATGACCCCATCATCCAGTTCAAGCATTAACTTTCCATGAAAGCAAACATCTGAACTAAATGGCATTCACCCAGGGCCAAACACATGAAAAACGTGTGGTCTCTGGGTGAAAACCCAGCCTCTTACAGCTCATGGAACAAAAATGTTCTTTGGCTTGTTAAAGGGAAAACTATTTTCAGACAGTGTTTTGAGCAAGAAGCAGTGGCCAAAGAGGGATCCTGTATCTCAAGCTCAGGGGCCTCTTGAGATCAAAGGATCTATAGAACGGCTAAACTAATTGAGGTATATAAATGTCATGGAATATAACTGTGTCATTAAAAAAATCACATAATGAAGACTTCAACAAAACTTAGGAAGGTTTGTATGAACAGATACAGAGAGAAGTAGGTAGAACCAACCAGGAATGTATACACCATGACCATAACAACATAAATGGAAAAATCATGAAAACCAAGCCAAAATCTGAGTGACTGAAATACCAACAATACCTCAGAAGAACAGCTAATGGAAATATTTTTCTTTTTCACCAACCTGGATTCAAATCCAATCTCAAATACTTCTGGTATTTGACCCTCATCAAATCATTTCTGTCTGTCTCAGCTTCCTCATCTACAAAATGAGGAAAACAAAAATCCCTCAGGGTTTTTCTGAAGATCAAATGAAATAATGTTTGGAAATGCTTTGCAACTTTAAAGTACTGTGGAAATGGAGGATTATCAGCTGTGGATAGAAGACTGGGTATGGAGTCAGAAAAACTCATCTTCCTGAATTCACATCTGGCCTGAGATACTTATTGACTCTGCAAATAACTTTAACCATTTGCCTCAGTTTTTTTCATCTGTAAAATGAGAAGGAAATGGCAAACCACTCCAGTATCTTTGCCAAGAAAATCCCAAATGGGATCAAAGAGACATGACTTAAATGACTAAACAACAGCAAAATACCATATATGTCATAATTAAATACTATAATATTTATTATTAGTTTCAGCAACAAAATGAAAGGGGCTACAAGAAAAGAAAATTGTGGGACAACTAGTTGGTACAGCAGCAGCCCTGAAGTAAGAAGGACTTGAGTTCAAATTTGACCTCATACACTTAATACTTCCTAGCTGTGTGACCCTGGACAAAGGTCACAATTGCCTCAGCAAAAATAAACAAAGAAATAAAGAAAAAAAAAAAAGAAAAAGAAAATTGCAAACAAGACAAGTGTGATCACTACAATGGTATTCTTGACTAAATTGTTTTATTTATTACAAAGGAGGAAAATGTTGTGGTAGCAGGGAAGGAGTGGATTTGCTGTTATAACCAGAAATTGTAAAACAAAAACTATCAAGAAAATTTATTTTTAAAAATGATCCAAGGAGCTTAGAGTATGAATAGGAGAAGAATTTAGGAATACAGGAAACTGAGGTCTACAGAAAGGGAGTGATTTGCTGAAGGTCACTTAGATTATTCAGGCCTTGAACCCACATCCCCTAACGGCAAAACCAGGTGTTTTTCTTTCCTATTATCTAATCACATTAGAAGTTATCTAGGCCAACCCAAATTGAATCTAGCTCTCTATAAGTTTCCCTGCCAAAAATCACCCAGTTTCTGCCTGAAGGTAACTTGCAAGAAGGAGCATTGACCTCCTAGAGCAATAGGCTATGCTTTTGGTGTATTATCCTGGTGATAATCTGCTGTAATTTCTTTGCTAATATTTTATTTAAGATTTTTGCATCAATATTTATTAGGGAAATTGGTCTATAATTGTCTTTCTCTGTTTTGACCCTACCTGGTTTAGCACCATATCTGTCATAAAAGGAATTTTGTAGGACTGTGGTTTTGGACAGCTCTCTTTGTTACCAAATGTTTTCCTGACATTCAACCTAAATCTTCCTCTTCAAAGGAATAATTAAAAAGAGAGTTCACCTACTTATTTCTAGAATGAGAAGCTGAAAGATAAAAAATATCAAAAGCTTCTTTCAGTTCTCATCCTGCTGGGCACACTTTGCTCTGAATTACCTTGGTCTAATCAGTATTCCTTCACTCTGGCTACTTCTCTCCACCCTCTGCCTCCTGCCAGAAATCCCAGCTTCGCCCTTCAAACCCCAAGTTCTAGCTGCAGACCTCTCAAGCAGTTTGGAGGCCCACACTTTCCATCTCTTGCCCTAGAAACTAGCATTAATGCTTCAGTTTCTTGAAAGCACAGGCCGATCATTTGCCCTATGACATTGGTCATAATCTTTGTGACTCCACCTATTGACCACCACTGTGCTGCATGTGTTACCTTTGATTAGAATGGAAGCTCCTTGAGGGCAAAGACTTGCCTTTTCTATTTTGCTTTGGTATTTTTATTCCCAGAATTTAGGTTAGTGCCTGGCACATAGAAAGCACTTAATAAATGCCCTTTCTTTTTCATTCATCCATTAATTTGCATGAGCTATTAAGGTCTTGATTTGATTTAGTTTAATGGGGAAGGAGGTTGTTTCATTTCAATTTAGACCCAAGAGTTCATTATTTCATTGGTATAGGAATTAATTAAATCAGTATTCCCATTCTGTCACTTTTAGTATTAGAAAGTTGCCTAGGGTCAAACTCAAGTAGAAACAGAAAACCAGAAATTAATATTATCTATATTGCATTGCATTTTATTTATTTTGTTAAATTTTTCCCAATCACATTTTAATTTGTCTCAAGTCTCATTTGAGAATGGTTGTGGTTGTTTAATGGCTATGATGCCATTTGGGGTTTTCGTGGCAAAGATACTGGAATGGTTTGCCATTTTCCTTCTCATTCAACAGATGAGGAAACTGAGGCAAACCGATTTAAGTATCTTGCCCAAGGTTACAGAGTCTGAGGTCAAATTTGAATTCACCCCAAGCTTTATATAAGGGAATTGAATAGGAAATGAACAATACCCAGAGGAAAATATTTCTGGCTGATCCACTGATATGTTAGAGCTTCCTTTTATAATCTCAGACCTCTATGGGAATACTAATTTAATTCAATTCCACAAGTTGAAACAGGGTCTGCTTGTCACATTCAAGGTCCCTACAAGCCTGGCCCTAACTAGGGAAGAAGCAAAGTTACCAGGCATCCATTACATGCTGAAACTGATAGCAAAGCATCATGATTAGATAGCATCAATTGTTGCTAACATCTCCATCAAACCACAGGCAATCAAACCTCCAATTGGGGCTTAGTACAACAGAGACCACCAGTAGCTTTGGGGAAGGACAGACCAAAGTCCTTGGCCCCTCAGAACTTGAGTCTTAGCCGCTGCCTTTCCCACATTTTGCACACTGTACTTTCTCCAGGATGTGAAGGTTTGGTCTAGAAAGCAAAACTAGGACAGCAAGACTCACCTTTCTGAGTTCAAATTTACTCTTCGTGACTGAACAAATCACCCTTTTTGTCTCCCTTTCCTCATCTCTAAAATGAGTTGCAGAAGAAAATGTGAACTGTTTTTATTTATTACAAAGGAGGAAAACATTGTGGCAAGCAGAGAGGGAGTGGGTTTGCTGTTATATCCAGAAATTATAAAACAAAAATTATCAAGAAAATTTACTTTTAAAAATGATACAAGGAGCTTAGATTATGAATAGGAAAAGAATTTAGTGATCATCTAATCTGATTCTTTCCTACAGAGAAACTGAGGTCTACAGAAAGGGAGTGATTTGCTGAACCCAAACCCTTTGCCAAGAAAACCCCAAATGAAGAAAAGGAGAGTTAGATCTGACTGAAAACAACAGCCACAAAATGTGCAACCTGAAAGGGCAGCTGGCACATTGCTCCCAGGGCTATTAAATGTAGGTACTTTCTTTTCACTTTAATAAGTCTGCATACCCTTCCTTCCATTCAGTGCTAACAATTATATATATATATTTTTTTTACTCAAAAAGAATGGAATCTAGACCAAGTGAATCCCAAATGGAATTTGGTAAAATGAAGCAATAATACACCAGCTTAATTAGTCCCACACTATTAAAGGAATTCAAAACATGCAATCCTTGTGTGCCAGTAGGGTACTAGTTTCTCAAGGAAAAATTCCTCTCCATGAATTCCACCCAGTCAAAGTCCTTCTCCTTTTCCCCTCTCTGATGCATTATGATTTATGAATCAGGGCAGGGGGCACTCAGATATTTAATTAGCAAGAATCTTCAATATTCTTTTTCTGTCTCTTTGTCTCTCCCTGACATCTGTCTCTGCCCCTCTTTGTCTCTCTGTTTCTCTGTGTGTATCTCTTTGTAACTGTGTCTGTGTCTCTCTGTGTGTTTGTCTATCTTTTATATAAAAAAATCAAATATATTTACATGTGTATATATATATATATATATACAGAGAGAGAGAGAGAGAGCACATTAAGGTTTATAATCATATTACTTATCTTATTTCATCTGAATCTCATACCCTCTCAAAGTAAATACTCTAGGTTTATTATTCTCATTTCACATATCAGGAAATTGAGTCTCAGAGGAATTATGCAGGATCACACATTTTTTCTGATTTCTTTATATTTAATATTTTTCCAGTTACATGTAAAATATTTTTCCATTTGTTTTTAAAACTTTGAGTTCCAGATTTTCTTTCTTCCTCCCCACACCTACCCCCTCCTTAAGAAGACATGTATAAAGTTATGCAAAACCTTTCCATAAAAGTCATGTTGTGAAAGGAAACATAGATTTCTATTCTCTCAAAAAAAGCCTATAAAAATAAAGGCTTTTTTTAAAAAAGAGAGAATGCTTCAATCTGTATTCAGACACAATCACTTCTTTCTCTGAGTATGGATAGCATTTTTTATCATAAGTCCTTCAGAATAGTCATTTATTGCTGAGAATAAAAGTCATTCACAGCTGATTATCCAACAACATTGCTATTATTTTGTACACAATACATTTTGCTTTGCTTGAGCTCATGGAGGATTTTCCAGGCTTTCTGAGAGCATCCTACTTATCATTTCCTATAGAACTATAATATCAAGATCATAATTTTTTTAAAGTATAAGAGGTAAAACCTGGCTCTATGACCATCATTTTATTTGTTATGCCATGTGGTCTTAATTAGTTTAAGAGAATGAAAAATGAACATTTCACCACCACTACCACCATTACTACACTACTACTATTACTACTACTACTACTACTACTACTACTACTACTACTACTACTACTGCTGCTGCTGCTGCTGCTGCTGCTGCTGCTACTATTACTACTACTACTACTACTACTGCTACTATTACTACTACTTCTACTACTACTACTACTACTGCTACTATTACTACTACTTCTACTACTACTACTACTACTACTACTACTACTACTGCTGCTGCTGCTGCTACTACTACTACTACTACTACTACTACTACTACTACTACTACTACTATCATCACTGCTTCTACCACTCCTCCTATTACTAGGTTGTTATAAATTGATTAAACCAAGGAATAGATTATATAAAGCAATTAAATTTAATAGGAATATCAATCTAGACTTGGGAAGAGCATTAGGAGCTATCATGTCCAATGTAATTTTATAGTGGAGGAAACCAAGGCCTTGAGAAAGTGACTTGCACAGCCAGAAAGTAGAAGTACCTTGAATTGAACCTAAGTCTTTTTCTCAAGACTCCAATTCAGTGGCATTTAAAAAAAACTCTTGGAGTCCACCTTGAAAGGAGGGAAACAATACCTAGAGGAAATTCAAAGCCATACACATGGGACACATGGGACATCCCATTTCAAAGGGTGGAGTTAAGGGAGATCACTGGCAACTCCTCCTTTGGTGAAAAATTTGACAAAGAGAAATCCATTCCCCAACACCCACACCCTAAATCTGACAGGCTTTCCCCCATGAAAATCTCAGTTAGAGGCAATATCAATAGCCAAGTCTCTCTCAAGCCAAACCCTCCTAGGGCTCAGTCCTCAAAGGACCACCTTGAGGACTCAAAACAGATCACTTTCCTTTTGTCCTCCTGCCCAAAAAAAGCAAAAGTTTGAGCCAGTTTTCCTGCTCTTTCACCCTTCATTTGCAACCACAAATCATTTTTCTGTCACTAATAGGGCATTTATTAGTGTGTTGAAAGAAGAAGGTAGCAGGCAATATAATGCTGCCTCTGCTGAGATAACATGGGTGACAAAGATCCACTACTTTCTTATACAACCCTAGATTTGGATTCAGAAAAAACTGAGTTCAGATCCCACATTAAGTCCCTTACTAGCATGATGCTGATCAAGTCCTTTAATATTTCTATGCCCTACTTTCCATATCTGCAAAATGAATATTATAATAATAAGAACACCTACACAACTGGAATGCAGATAATCAAATGAGAATGTGCATGGGATATGTAAATTTAGGCTTTGTAAACTTAAAGGCACTTTAAAATGTAAATTATTATCACTATTATGATGATTGCATCTATTTTTCTCATCATCTTTGATGGATTTAGATAGAAACAGTTGATTCTGGGGCTAATTGTTATTGTGCTATGATTGTTTTGCTTTAAATCTCAATTGAATCAAATCAATCAGAGGTATTCCAGCTAAGCCAAAAAAAGTCCTAATCAATTTAGAAATCTCTGATGAGTCATTGGAAAAACTGCAAGTGACATTTCATGGGACAAGTGTTTGGACTGGTTAAGGAAACTTTTTTTTAATAGAATTCTATTTTCTAAATACATATAAAGATCATTTTCAACATTCATTTTTGTAGAACTTTATTTTCTAAATGTCCTAAATTTTTCTCCCTTTCTCCCTTATCTTCTCCCTCCTCAAGACAGAAAGCAATCTGATACAGTTTCAGTATGTGCAATGCTTTTAAACATATTTCCATATTTGTCATATTGTGCAAGAAAAATCAGATCAAAAGGGGAAAAAACACAAGAAAGAAACAAAGAAACAAATCAAAAGTTGATCAATCCACATTAAGTTCCCATAGTTCTCTCTCTGGATACAGATGGTATTTTCCATCTCAAGTCTATTGGAATTGCCTTGAATCACCATTGTTGAAAAGAGCCAAGTCTATCACAGTTAACCATCACATAATCTTCTTGTTGCTGTGAGCAATGTTCTCCTGGTTCTGCTCACTTCACTCAGCATCAATTCATGTAGTCTTTCCAGGCTTTTCTGAAATCAAATTGTTTATCATTTCTTATAGAACAATAATACTCATATACCATAACTTATTCAATCATTCTGCATCTGATGGGCATGCACTTAATTTACAGTTCCTATTTACTAAGGAAACTTGACCATGCCATCCACCATGGAAGCCAGTTCAGGCCCAAGAGAGATTTAAAAGTTAAATGAACACCACATGACAAAGAACCTGGAAAACTGGGTCTGAGAAGGAATAATTGGAAGTAAGAAGGAAAGTACTTTAACTTCAGCCTTGGCCTTCTATCCACCATTCTACATGAAAAGAAGCTTTTGTCACTATAAGATTTCCTATCCCAGAAGCCTTTTTGGAATAGCTTAAAGCAAAGGGCAAAGACTAATTCAGTACAGACTGACACCTCTACCAAAAATCCAGTAGAAAACTGGCCTAACATAGCTACCAGGACATCTGAGGGACTTTTTGGAAGTGTGTTACCTCTTGCTTTATATGCTTTATAATTTTGAACCTACTTTCCGTTGGACTCCATAAATACATGTGAGAAAATGTCACAAACTTGGGATGGAAGGCCAATTTTTATTATTGTAACATCTTAGCAAAATTTCTTTCTAAAGATTTTCCAATGTTTGGGTAAATTTTTTCTCTTTCTAAAATTTACTTCAGTCTGACCAACTAAGTGATAGAATTAAGTAAAACACTCCCTTAACCTCTCAAGAATACCCTATAAGGCTCTGAGAAGATAGTTATAGTAGCAATAGTTGAGATCTGACTCATCAGAGGGAAGAAGAACTGGAAAAGTTGCCTCAGAGCATAAAGTACATATAATTCTAGATACCAAGATATATCTTACAAGGTATTTTGTAGATGCTAATTGTTCTAAAGAACTTTGGAGTCATTTGGGAGACATGAAAAATACTGACACAGAACTACCTAGCATGGCATGCCTGATGCAAAGAAGATATTATGCTCTATAAGCAAAGCAGAACTGTAGCTCAAAAATATATATAAGATGTGCAAATTTAGAGACGTATCCATTACAAATGTTCATACAGATGGACTATTTGTACTCAATCTACAGTAGAGCTTTCTGAACCATATTGGTCTTAACAATCACATTGTACCTTGACCCCAATTTGGTAATATCATTTTGGTCCTTTTCAAAAATTAAAAGACAGTAACCATTTTTTATACCCTCCAATGTTATACTGTATAATTTCTGCCTTTTGCTTTCATCATTTACTTTGATCACTAAGTATAATCTCATTACGGTGATCCATCTTTAATTTATGGTGTTAATGACCTGATCCAATGCACCATCAGAAACTCTTCTGTTTCTGTAAATAATTTACCATGATTCGGCCATATATTTCATGTCTCTGTTGTCATATCAACATATATTGGGAATTGCTTTATATGTGTTCTTCCCATAAGGCTTTGATTTCATGATGCCAGTAAGTCTCTTGACAGTCAAAACTCTCTCCTTACTAGCTTTTATTAAAATTCAATGTGCATTACCTCAGAAAGAACAAATATTTGTATCATCTTCATGCATGATTTCAATTTCACCTCTTTCTAAATTGAAGCATTTAGGCTCTGTCCTTCCTTAATTGTAATTAAGAATTTCAAATTTATTAAATCAAAGTTACTTTTTGTTACTTTTTATTTTTGTTTTTGAACTGGATCTTTGATTTCATCCATTAAGAGAATTCCTGGTATGGAATTCAATTGAAATCAGAACCAAATATACAATTTATAGACATTGAGAGTTGCCTGGGACACTAAGAGGTGAAGTGATTTCCCAAAATCATAGTGTTTGATGGAACCTCAGCAGTCATCTAATTTTAAACATTACACAAAAGGAATGCCCACTGTATAACATATCTGACAGGTGGTCAGCCAACCTCTGCTTAAATATTTTCTTCTAAGGAGAGAGAATCCAGAACTTCTGAAGGAAGCATAATCTCCTTTTGGACAGTTCAATTTGTTGGGAAGTTTTATCTGACATCCGATAAATATCCAGTCCATATGAGAGGAATCCAATTGCCTTCACCATCCTAATTAATCTCCTCTCCAGCTTATCAGTGTTCTTAACAGTAGTTAAATAGAACTAAATGCAATACTCCAATATGATCTGATGAAAAGAAAGTACAATGAGATTATCACCTCCTTGTTTCTTACAATACATCATGGAATCATATTTTTTATTATATTTGCCAGATCACATTGCTGTTATGTGAAGCTATAGTTCACTAAAACCCCTTAAATAAAATTTATGGAAAGCTCGGTATCTAGCACATAATAAGTGCTAGGTAAATACTTATTCCCCTCCCTTTTCCCCTTTTAATAACAACTATTATGGTTCTTAAAGCATTCCTCCACAATTCTTGTTTTGGTAAAATTCTTTTTTTTTTTTTCTATATCCAAATACAGGATTTCACATTTATCCCTCTTTAATTTCACCTTGTTAGATTCAGTCCAATGCTCTAGTATGTTGAGATTTGCTTTTTTTTTTTTTAAATACAAAGTCATCATCCAGTGTGTTGTATACCCAACATAGGCTACCAGCTTTGTGTCCTCTACATATTTGATAAACATACCGCCTGTGACTTTAGCTGAGTCATTGATAAGAATGTAAAACAGAACAGGACCAAGGACAGATCTCTGAGGTACTCCAATGGTGACCTCAGATTTAAACATTAATCTATTTTCTTTGGGTCTGTCCATTCAACCAGTTATGAATTCATTTAAATAAATCCAAATTATCGGACATCTCTCATTCTCCACCAGAGAAGTATGAGATACTTTGTCAAAAAAAAAATTTACCCAAACATTGGCAAATATACCCATAGCCTTCCTCTCTTCCAGTTTAGTTATCTGGTTAAGGAAGTAAATTGGGTTAGCGTGAGCTGCTCTTGATGGAGACAAGCTGGTGTTTTGTAATTACTGATTCCTTTTCTGGATAGTCACCAACTATCTCTTTAATGATTTATTTTAGAATTTCACCAGAAATTTTTTCAAGTTCATTGGCCTATATTTTTCAAACTCTCTTCTCTCTTTTTTGGACAACAAAACTTGTCCTCTAATCTTTAAATAGCTCTTCCATTTTCCGTGATCTGGTCAATATCACGGACGGTTGTTCAAGATTCAGCTCTCTCCGCAGCCAAGGATGCATATCATCAGAGACAAGCCGACTCGAATTTGTAAAGGGCAACTAGGTTCTTGCTTAATTAATTAGGCAATTACATTGCCTTACTTATCTTGTTTGTCACTTTCTCATCAGTCATGTTTGTCCTCAGAGAGCTTAAACTGCTTGTCATAAGCATAAAATCATATTATCTAAAACTGGTAATATCAGGAATTTTGAGAAGCAGAAGGGAATGTGGAGGGAGTATCAATTCAAATCCTACCTCAGATCCATAAGAGCCAAGGCAGCTCTCTGTACCTCCTTTTTTTGGTATCTGTCAAATGAAAGGCTTGAACCTTTAAGATTCTTTCCAGTCCTAAATTTTTGATCCTATGAAAGGATTACCATTGTGACTGCACAAACAATTTTGTTTTCAATTTAGAGCATTTTGGGATACTATGGAAGAGAGTCACCAATGGGAGAGACTGTTGTTGCTGATCATTTTTTGTTCTCACAGAGACCAATTAAGCCAGGAAGGTGATCTGTTGACTTGCACCTGGTTTGGATTTAAGTGCAGAACTATGCAGTCACTCTCTCCTCCAGAATCATCTGAGTCCAGAGGTAAGACAAAAGTTAAGGGACTAGTGATGGCCCAGGAAATGGGAGAGAGGAAAAAAATGAAGGGTGACAAAGAGATGGTTAAAGAGTGAGGTCAACTCCATTTGTAAGAGTGTGGAGGAATGTGGAGGAAGATATCTAATGCTGGTAGAATCTTCTTTTCAGGAGGTCTGATAAAGAACAGTCTCTTCTCTCTTTCCCATGATCCATCCTTCTTGTATTCCTGAAGGCAGATGTTTATTCCAAAGGTTTCCTATTCTTTAAAGTTTGTCTTTGAAAAAATAAAAAGCTTCTGTCTTAATTAGTACCACAACTCATTTAAATAAAGATACTGTCATACTTGCTCTGACTTAAAGGATTGGTTGACAGGGAGATGCAAATAAAGGGATCATAGTGGCTGATCAAGAGTGAGACTAACATAGAAGGACATAGATAGACCCTCTGTCTAAATTGCTAGGCTTCTATCCTGGTTCAGGGATCGTGAAATAAATGACAAAGAACCTGTTTTGTTAATAAAATGGGATGAAACTGGACCTGGATCTTCTTCCATGGGAATTACAAACAACTGGTGGTGGGCTGTCAAGGGCAGATGCTCCCTGATGAGTCATGCTACACCTTCTATCATTCCGGCACTCCACTCTGTAGGGGTGGAACCCAGATTGGTTAATAGAGAGAAGGATTAAATTGGTGAAAAGAGAAACTGAAGAATTAGAACAGGCTAATGATGCCCCATCACTTTCCAAGGAGACTGGAGTGAGCTCTCTAGTTGGAATTTCTTGTGACCCTGGCCTTTCCCATTAGTCAAAAATATGACTAATAAAGGTTCTTGGTTAAGGCACAACTGAGTCTTGGAAATGATTTTCAAATGGAGAGAATGGGCGTTCTAGCAGAGAGGAGAAGCTGGGGAGGAGATTGTGCCCAGGCCACCAGCACTAGCTAGGCAAGGGTTAAAAACTAAAAAGGGAAGAAGATTTGCCAAAGCCCCATTCCACAGATAACAAGTGTCTGAATCAGCTTCCAGAGGAGGGAGAAGAGAGATGGAATGCAGTGCCAGGAGCCAACAGGACACAAGATCTGAGAGGAGAAGTGGCACGAAGCTGGTGCAAGGACTGGCGTGTGAGCCAGGAAAATCAGAGGAGAGGCAGGATCATCAGCTGACCTAAGGACTAGGCGCCAGAATGAGCAAAGGGTCCATAAACTGGACCAATTTAGGAGCCAAGCCATTACTGATGGCAAATCCCAGAATTTATATATGAGAAACTGAGGCTCACAGGGTTAAATAACTGCCCAAGGTCACTTAGGTAGTAAGTACCAGAGCTGGAATTCAAATTCAAGTTCTAAATCCAACCTCGTTAGACAGATCTGAGGACAGAGGGGACTTCAGAGACCACCTAGTCTAACTTCCTCCTGAGCCTCAGGAAGATGAAGTGATTAGCTTTCATATAGAAATCATCAGTAGGATTTGGGCTCAGTTAGGTGGTGCAGTGAGTGGATAGACCACCGGCCCCATCTTCTGAATTCAAATCCAGCCTCAGACACTTACAAGCTATGTAACCCTAAACAAGTCACTTTACCCTATTTGCTTCAGTTTCCCCCATATGTAAAATGAGCTAGAAAAGGAAATAACAAACCATTCCAGTGTCTTTGCCAAGAAAACCCTGTGAATAAAGTTTATGGGGTCACTCAGGGTTGGATATGACTGAATAACAGCACTGATTCTAGGACAGGGTTGAGCTAGGGTTTAGAAACATTCAAGGAGTCCACAAACTGACCCCAAAAGGTCCATGGAAAGATTTCAATGGCTTTGTGTACTTAGATGGAAAATTTCAAAGGAAAGAAATAAAAGCTAATCTTCAATGGAAATTTCACATTTCCTTCAACTATTTAAAATACGACTCTTTGAAAGGGTCCATAAGGCTTCCCCAAATGGCTTAAAAGGTCCCTGGAACAAAACCAGTTAAGAACCTCGGGGTTATTTATTGGTGGCTCTTTCCACTAAGCCACCCAGCAGCCTTCTTGTGGCATTAGGACTAGAGTGCATCAAGAATGGGTTGAACTGAAGGCAATCTTTGCCTAGATCTTTCCCTACTTTGCCCAGAGCTAACCCTGGAGAGGGACACAGAGAACATGACATTTCCAGGAACTCCTTAGGATTTGCTAATCCTGGGCTTTGTCTCTGACATTCAGGAAAATGTGCACCAGTCGGCTGCCTCTTAAGGGAAAGGAAACTTTTTTTCCTCTACTCCAAAAAGCTATTTTTCATTAAAAGCAGATATTCTCTTGAGTGATATTAATATTGACCTGGCCAGAAAAGATATATTGCCAAATTCCTTTCTCAATATGATAGTGTGAAATTATTTCTAATTTTCACAGAAAGCATGATTCCAGGCTGGGAATTACTCAGCAAATCTGCCTTTTGGTTCACTGTCTCCTTTCTGCTGTGGCCCTAAATTTCAAAGTATAGTACCATGAAAAAAAAAAAATGACAGCCATGACAGCTCTAAGCTTAAAATGAACAGACTTTCTGATTTGCCCGAATTAGCCCCGATTTTGGTATTCCCAAGGCAGAGAATATGTTTCCAACTTCCCTAGTAGAACACATCCCCTCTCCGTATCCACTCCTGTGGCAGGGAAGAGCCTCAGAAAAAGCCTCCATTTCCTCGGAGCTCTAGGAAGAACTCCATCCCCAGAGCATGGCTATGTATTGCTCTGGGTCAAAACCCCCCGCCAGGGCGCCTTCCCTTGTTATTGTTTGATAGATATTAGTCTTCTAGATACTTCAGCTTTTAGAAAGGGGTGGTTAGGAAGATGTACAATAAGAACAATTATTACAAAATGCTCCTCTTCCCTTAATATGACATAACTGCTCACAAGTACATGGAGCCCACGGAGCCCAAGTGGGTTTACACTTACTGCACACATATGACAAAGGGGTAAATTCCAGTTGGGGATTCTGGGTGGTCCTTTTGCCCTTTGATGCAATATTTATGAAATTCTCCTTAGTTGCACTGCAGTATTTTCTGGGATTGGGGATTCGGGATTCTGGTTTTCTACAAAGTTGAGTGACTCTGTGTGTGTGTGTGTGTGTGTGTGTGTGTGTGTGTGTGTGTGTGTGTATCCTTTTCTCCTAATGCAGACATGACCAATAGATGCTTCTGTCCCAGATTTCAGCTAGAAAACAATGGAAGTATCCCAAAATTCTGACCCTCCAAGGTTCACAAAGTCAGGCTCTCCCACCTCCCACTACCAGCAAGAACTTCTTTCGCAGAAGCTCCCTCCATTTAGGACAGTTTCTACCTTTGAACAGCCAGATACTTACATGCCTGATTCCAAACTCTCATGTTCTTTTGTAAATAAAAGTCTTGACCAAGTCTCCTCAACTACTCTATATGTGTGTGTGTGTGTCTGTGAATGAGTGTGTGTGTGTGTGTGTGTGTGTGTGTGTGTGTGTGTGTGTAGTGTATGTATTAGTGCTGGATCTGGAGTCAAGAAGACTTGAGTTCAAATCATCCTCACTCCAGATCCAGCATTCTCTCCACTGTGCAATCAATACTTCTCACCATCATGGAGAGAATGCTGGATTTTCAGTCAGGAAATCCTAGTGTGACTGAGACAAGACTAAGTTTTTCTTACCTGAAATATGAGGAACCTCTCAGGTTTCCCCCCCCCATTCAAAGTTGTGGTCTTAGGATTCTATATTCCAGTCACTCCTACAAAAAATAAGTGACTTGAGCACTACTACCCATAGGTTGTATTTATTTTCCCATGTCTCCTCCAAGAGACTCTATCTCTGATTCTGTCTCTCTACCTGTCTCTTTCTTTGTTTCTATCTCTATTTCTGTATCTCTCTATCTGTCTCTTTCTCTCTCTGATTCTGTCTCTATCTCTCTGATTCTGTCTCTCTGTCTCTTTGTCTCTGTCTCTATCTTTATTTTTGCTTCTCTGTCTCTGATTCTTTCTGTCTCTGTCATTCTCTGATTCTGTCTCTATAATTCTTTCTCTTTTGTCTCTGTCTCTATTTATCTCTCTATCTCTTTCTGTCTCTATTTTTGTCTCTCTGTGTCTCTTTCTCTCTGATTCTGTCTGTCTCTGTCTCTTTGTCTCCCTCTCTTTCTGTCTTTGTCTCTGTCACTCTGTTGCTCTGTCTCTGTCTTTCTGATTCTGTCTCTGTCTCTCTCTAATTCTGTCTCTGTTTCTCTATCTCTGTCTGTTTCTTCCCCTCACTCTATGAAAACACAGGCATACCTATGTATGTTCTCACCACCAAATCTGAGTCCCTGAATATGTTACCCAGTAATTTCCCATTGCACCAGGAACACAAATGGCTAAATCCATGTTATCCTAACCTCTGAACCAGGTCTTTGCACACTGTGGCCAAATTCATAGAACAAAAGATCCCTCAAATCATATTTGGTAATCACCTACTATCTACCAGGCACAGGAGATACAAAAACCAGAAATAGCATTTGCCTTTAAGAAGTTTACATTCCATCAGAGATTTACAGTTGAAAAATATCTTATCAGACATCAATTTTTTTTCATTTTGTAGAAAGTGAGAACCAGAGAAATTTAGGAATTTGGTCACACAAGTAGTGACAGAGCTAGGATTTGAACCTAGATCCTTTGGCTCCATGCAGAAGAAAACTGCTAGGTTTGGAGTTAGAGGACCTAGATTGAAATTTTAACTCTGCTACTTAATTCCTTTGTAAATGAGGGCAAACCATTTCATCTTCCTGGGCTTCAGGTTCCTAATTTCTAAGACAAAAATGGTTGTACTAAATGCTCTCCAAGGTCCTTTTTATATCTAGATTTTGTGGTTCACTTGTGTGACTTTGGACAAGTCACTTAACTTCCTGAAGCCTCAGTTTACCCTCTGTAAAACTGGACAAGATGACCTCTTCACCTTTCTAGGATCCCAGGCTTCCAATCAGCTTTCTTTCTCTTAGACCACAAACCCTCCAGCATTGTGTAAGATCTGGTCACAAGTTCCTTGAATAGGAAGGGTTGCATTAGGAAGGAAGTGGATCTGGGGTACATGGAAGTCGAAGATTTAAATATCCAGCATATCCAATATCAATATCAATATTCAAGCCTAATAAATCTGTTCCTGCTGATCCAGGTGGTTATAAGAAAAGATGGTTTATCTTGCAGAGTGGCCACAAATTTCTACAGAATTAATTTTAAATTGATGGCCACCTTGGTTTCCTTTGTGCATCTCTGGACAAAATCATTTCATCAACAGGGATTAGAGACATTACCACTGTTCTCATTCAGTGGAGGGAGGTGGGAACCGACTGTCTTCTTTGGCCACGAGCCCTTGATGTGCTCCCACTGGTTATTTTGTTTAACTCTACCCTTTACTCCTCATACTTCTGCAATTTCTGACCCCCTTTCACTGCTCACCCAATTGGTTTCCTTCTCCCATAATAAGCATTTCCATAGCAACTATCTCATCCTTCCAAAGGCTGAGAGAACATCTTCTGACACACACATGGCCCCAGATCCTGCCAAGGATGACCAGCTGATGGACCGTTTTCCTCCATTCGGAGATCTCTTCCCACGTTAGACGCCTGGTGGTTTAGGCTCCAAGAATAATGCCATTTTTAAGGCTTGGGGATTTTCTCTACTGCCTCCTCTGAACTTCCAAAGGTCAGTGAGCAAAGACGTTGTTGTTTTACCCTTTTGAAATAATACTCAGTAGGACATCTCTGGCTGGGAAAGCTCTGTTTAACTGGAACACTAACTGCTGGAGTCAAGAGCCAAAGTTTACATGGAAGAGAAGTCATCTCCAGTGAACTGCAAGCCAATGAACAGGGTCAACATCAGCCTAAGTTCACTCATCCCACAAGCCTTAATTATGCACTTTCTCCATGCAATTAATGCCCTATGCTGGGCTCTGAGCAAGCTGGAAAATAAATAAGACATATTATCTGCCCTCAAGGAGCTTCCAGTCCAGTGGTGGCAAAAGAATCAAGTAATGAATCTATGGTAAAACACAATGATCATAACTACCACTGTCCCTTGTCCCACCACTCCACATCCTTGGCTAGTCCTCAAAAGGTATTGAAACATAGTTGAGGTTATTTGTTTATGTTTTGGACCAATGAATATGTCTTTAATGTCTTGTAAAATTGTATAACATATTACTAAAGGGATAGTTAATGAATTCTAGAAAAGGTATATTGGAGTCTTAATTGGTTCAGAAAACTGAGCATTTGGGCCATTGGTATCACTTGTTGGTTGCCTAAGTACAAAAAGCCAGGAGATGAAGAGAAGATAAAGCTTCTCCCTGATGTTTGTCCATTAAAAACAATTCAGTTTGAGGAGCTCTGATCAGATAAATCAATATATTGACCATTCTCCTGCTATGGCCAAGTGAACCTCCTTTTCTTGACTGTTAGATGGACCTCGAGTATCTTATCTCCTTCCATTTTCTAATAGAAGCCAGTAGAGGACTAGCCTGATCCTTGCTACATAGTCCCATTTTACCACTCACATTCCCCCTGTCCCCTGCCTGGACCTGCCAAAGTAGAAGGGAACCCCCATTCCATCCTGTTCCTCCCACCAGTCACTGGCCTGAAGTTGCTAGACCTCTCCCATTCCCCCACATCCTTCTTTCCAGCTCTCCAGTGCTAACTCACTGGGAGGTGATTCATCTGAGGTTGAACCTCTTAGGGCACTGATAATCTAACTAATTTCTCAATAATTAACAAACTCCCATCAGGTCCTTCCCGGGGATTCTGAATCCCTGTTTATTATTATTCAAACCTTAGTTCTCTCCCTCTCAATCCAACTCCATCCTATTCTAAAGCTGACCTCTCCTTCTACTGGAATGCCTGCTAAGGATACAAATTTATTTTCATCTTAAATATTTTTCTCTTACTCTTATCACTGAAACACTGTCTCTGTCTCTCTCTATGGGTCTCTCTGTCTTTCCCACTCTCTATCTCTCTGTCTCTATCTGCCTCTCTGTCTCTCTTTGTCTCTGCCTTGCTCTGTTCTCTGTCCCCCTCTCTCTTTCTATTTGTTGTCTCTTTCACTCCTTCTCTCCCTCTCTCCCTCCTTTTCCCCTCTGTCCCTCCCTTTTTTCTCTGTCTCTGCCTCTCTCTATTTCTGTCTCCTTTTTTCTCTCTCTATTGTCTCTTTCTCTCTCTCCTTCCTTTCCTCCTTCCCTCCCTCCCTCCCTCTCTCCCTCTTTCTCTATTTCTGTGTCTCTCTGTATCTCTCTGTGATCTTTCTGTCTGTCACTGCTTGACTGTCTGTGCCTCTGTCTCTTCTCTCTCTCCCTCCTTTTCCCCCCTTTCTCTACCCTTTACTCCTCCTGCCCTCACATTCTCTGCAATTCAATTCCATTGCCCTAGCCATACCTTGCACAAGACTCCATCTTTTATCTCTGGGCAGTTTAATTGGCTGTTCCCCATGCCTGGAATTTTCCCCTCATTTCTGCCTTCTGACTTCACCGATTTCCTTAAGGTCTAAGCTAAAACTCCACCTTCCATAAGAAGCTTTCCTTGTTCCAGCTTAATACTAACACTTCTCCTGGGTGATTATCTCCAGGGTTATCTTATCTCTTGTTGTGCATAGTTTGCTCCCACAGAGCAGAAATTGGCTTTTGTCTTTCTTTGGATCCCTAGTACTTAACATAATAGCTGCCACATAGTAGATAACACTGACACAGGTTGCTTATTATCTGCCTAACTAAATGAAAACTATCTTTTCTCCCCAAATCTGTTTCTTCTAACTTCTGGATTTCATTGATGAGCCAATCTCATGGGAAGAGTACGATAACTGATAGATGACCTACATATTCCACTAGGAGCATATGAAAAGTCAGGATCTATATGTACAAAAATATTTATAGCAGCTTTCTTCTCCGGGGGAAAAATGGAAATTAAGGGGATCACTATTAATAGGAAAACATGAATAAATTGTGGTAAGTGATTATGATGGAAATTCATTGTTCTATGGGAAATGATGAGCAGGATGCTCTCAGAAAAAGCCATGTATTCAAGCAAAGTGAAATGTACTATATACAAAGTAATAGCAATATTCTGAGATGATCAATTGTAAATGACTTTGCTATTCTCAGGAGTATAACGATCCATGACTACTGTGAAGGATTTATGATTAAAAAAAAAATACTACCCATATTCAGAAAAGGAACTGATTGTATCTGAATGCAGATTGAAGCAGACTCTGTCTCTCTTTTCTTTAGTTTGTTTTTCTTGAGGGTTTCTTTTTAAGATGAGAGATCTATGTTTTCTTTCATGACATGAGTTTTATGGAAATGGTTTACATAACTTCACATGTGGTTTTGTAATGGGGGCTGGAGTTGGGGATAAGGAAAAGAATCTGCACTTCAAAACTTTTAAAAACAAATGTAAAAAGTTATTTTAAATATAATTGGGGGAAATATTAAATAAATTAAAAAGAAAAGAGTCTGTAATCATGAGCTCATTGAGAGCAAAGATTGTCTTTTATCTTCTATTGTAGCCCCAATTTAAAAAAAAAGAGTGACTGACACACAGTAGGTGTTTAAAAATGCTTATTGACTTCTTGTTGACTGATTGGACAGCATTCCTATTGTGAAATGTGCTATGTGAGACAGAATTGAACATAGAAGAGAAAAAGAAAGACATAGAGGAATATATAGGAATACTTGGATCAAATGTCACACACTGGCTTGTGATCCTAGGAAGATCACTTAACATTTCAGTTTAACTACCTAAAGAGCACAGGTTGCAGAAAAGTGTTGATCTTAAATTTGGAAAAATGTCTCAATGAGAGTGCCCTATAGTAAAGAAATTACAAATCTGGTCAAAATAAAAACATGATGTAAAAATAGTATATTAAGGAAACAATTAAGTAATGAAGAAACCTTGATCGGAAGGAGTAATTAGCCACTACTGATTTCTATTCTGCTAAAGGATTATATGTGATAAATTTTTGCCCTTTCTATATTTACACGCTTTAGGACATAGGTCACCCCGCCCTAGTTATAGCTCTGTTCAGCATGCAAGCAATAAATCACACTATGTGCATTGAACTAGCAGCCAAAGGAAAAGCATGTGTGTGTAACAAAACACTGCCCATTTCAAAATGCAAGAAAACCCAGCACTACCCACTGATGAATTGTCTACAGCAACATGAGAAAGAACATACTATAATACATCTTGTCGGAATCTGTAGGGACCACATACAGTAGTGAAGAGTACTCTGCAATCCCATTCAAAACTGGGTTCAAATGTGCTATTTAGGGTCATACACGATCTTCGGCAAGTCACTTCCCCATCCAAAGCCCATTTGTTCAATGGAAAAATGGGATGATCCTCTTTGTACTCAACCCAATAAAGATTTTCTGAGAAAAGCAATTTGTAAATCTTAGCATGCTACAGAAATTGCCCCTTCGTTTATTAGAGGGGTCATCTACATGGAAGCTTAAGAGCATCTGCCCTCAATCATGGGAGTCCAGAGTGCAAATATATTCCACATGAGGCATGACATGGGTTGCCTGGCTCCATTCTTTGTAGACTATTGTAGGAAACTAAGAGTGACCATGAAGGAATTAAGCAAACAGGCTGTGGTGATGATGGCCGAGTGCCCGCATACCATTTTCAGTGACTTGGCGACTCCAAGACTGAACTGTTCTCAGACAATGGGAGTCATCAATGGGACCCACAGATCAAGGGCTCTGTTTACTTGGGTCTTCCCACAAAAGAGTCCTAGAAACAACAAATTGTCCTTGTAAATGGAAATGAGTAAAGGCTATAGAGGCAAATTTCAGCTCGAAGTAGATTAAAAAGAAATCTAACCATTAATGCTGTCCAAAAGCAGAATTTACATCATGGTAGGCTGCTTCTGGAAGGTGTGAGTTACCTCTCACTCAAAATCATCAAGAAAAGTCTAGAATATCACTTTTTTGTTTGAATCAATGAAAAATATTTATGTAGAATTTCCTTGTGCTAAGCACTGCTAAATAAAAAAGATGCAAGTCAAAAAGGGAAAGAGCTCCGGCTCTCAAGAAGCTTACATTCTAAGAGGGGAGATGACTCATCAAGAAGGTTTCAGCTACATTATAAAAAAAAACCAATGGTCTTTATAATAGTGGGAAAATGGGAAAGGAAGGAAACAAGCATTTATATAGAATCTCCGTACTAAGAGTTTACAAACAGTATCTCATTTAATCCTCATAACAATCTTGTATAGTTGGTGTTATTATCATATACATTTTACAGATGAAGAAACCGAGGCAAATTGATTTCCTCTGGGTTACACAACTAGTAAGTACTTGAGGCTAGATCTGAACTCACATCTTCTTGACTCTATTTCTTGCTCTCTATCACTATATCACCAAACAGCCTCAAGGCAGATGATATTTCTTGAAAATGTCATTTCCACTGATAAATTATATAAATTCTGATGCTGAACCATTTAATGGTGTGAAGGATTTTTTTTCTTTCTGAGTCTTCAATAGTCATGTCTATGTAATCTACAGGAGCAGATAGTAGCCAGCACATAGTAGGTGCTTAATAGATGCTTACTGACTTCTTGTTTGATTGAATTGCATTTGTATTGTGAAATTACTTATGTAAAAGACAGATTGACATAGAGAATAAAAAGAAAGCCTTAGTGTAAGGGAACCCACTAGCTCCTGGTGTCTGATCCCGTGGGGTATGCTCTGGAATAAGTTATTTTCCAGGTAATGGTTGCATTGTCAAGTCCCTTCTGAATATGAGATCATAATGTTGAGGATAGAATAGTACCATAGAGTAGCTACAGCACACAAAAATAAGGTGGTACAGCATCATTTAAAGAAAGGAGCAAATGCGATCATTGTGGCATCTAAAAGAAAAAGAGGGAAAAAATCATCAAAACAATCAATACATCAAAAAACTTATTACTTTATGCAATGTTCCACATCTGTTGACCCTTTACTTCTGCAAAGAAGTGGGAGGACGTCTACTTCAGTGTCAACTTGTTCTTTATGATCATGAAACATTTATTTTTTTATCACTTTGTCATTGCTCTTTCCATTTACATCATGGTAGGCATTGAAAATAATGTTTTCCTGTCTTTGCTTACTTCATCTTGTATCCCTTCATAGAAGTATTCCCATGCTTCTTTGCAGCCATTAATTCATTGTTTCCTGTGGCATATGACATTTGTTTACATTCATGCTACTACGCAAAGTGCTGCTGTAATTATTTTAAAGTATAACTTCCCCCCCAAAAAAAATGTTGCTTTGGGGCAAATGTCTGGCAATAAAATCTGTTGATCAAAAAGTATGTACTCTTTAGCTATTTAATTCAGAGAAATCCAAACTGTTTTTCAGCTTTTCAACTACTGCTAAAATCTCTTAGGAAGCTAATATTTAAGTAATTTGTGGCTCTATTAACTAGATATTTATATTTCACTAAGCATTGGTCCCATCCTCTTATTGGTGATCATTTTCTCTCTACTAGAATATATGCCAAAATATCAGCCCTTGCAACTAGAGGTCTAATAGAAGGTCCACAGACATCTAGACCTTTATCTTCATGTTGAGATAAAAAGTAAAAGTAGAAAAATGAACACAAACAGGCATCCCAAACTTGAGTTCAGGCCTGTCTAGGCAGTACATATGCTTTAGATGCCATGTGGTGCCACATGATGGCCAGAGCATGAGAAAGGGGAAGTCGATCATCCTTGACCTTTCATATCAAGTGGCTTGAAATAGTACCAGCATGGTTTGAAGCTGGAAGGGAAGTGAACACTTTGGAGATGATTAAAAGTAACTTTTTAAAAATTCATTGTCATTGATTCTCCAGTCTCAGTCAGTAAGAGGACCTTTTTATTATCTTAGAAAGTCCCCAAAGTTCCCATTTGTTCAACTGAAGCACAGAAAGCACATTTCCCCAGGCCCATAATTATAAATCTACACACCAATTCAACCCCTGTTATAATTTTTAAATGAACTTCAGTGTGTCCGAATCCTAAATGGACAAAGCATATTTCAAAACATAATTCTCAATCCAAACTGTGACATAAACAAATAGAGGTCAAAATACGGACTATGTGTATACTTTTTCACTATATCATAAATATTTATTCAAAACACCAAGGGTTCTTGTTTTCTGCCACATATCTTTGAAGATTTTTTTTTTCCTGGTCAAGAGCTACAATGACCTGTAAACATGTTCGATTTCAAAGCAACATTGGCCAGCATGGAAACACGTGGCTGCCATTTGGAAACTTTGGATCTAAAACCCTCCATTTCCCTTGAAGAATAGGCTTTCCAGACTAGACAAAGCAGATGGTCTAAGAGAATTTCTAATCCAATCAGTTTAATTCTGTTTCTTACAGGGAAGATTTCCTCAACTGGTCAAGCATGAACAGCCAGAGATAGATCTTCATGGATGAGCTATCTTGGCCATATACATCTCCCTAAAGCTCTTCCCCAACCAAGACTACCAAAACCTCAGATCCACAGGACATAAGGCCAGTGATCTTTCCATTCAGTAGAAAGGAAGAGAGAAGCATCTTCTGCCCCACACATAATAGGCCCTCAATAACCATTTTATTGATTACATGATGACCTCCACCTCACAGGCTGTGTCAAGAGTATTTGCATATAGAATTAAAGGTCTCTGCAAGCTTGTCAGCTACTTGTGGGCAGGAAATCTGTCCCATACATCTTTGCATTCTCTGCAGCACTAAGTACCAAGCTTTGCTTGTAGCAGCTGCTTAATTAATGACTGATCCTTCAGGGACCAAATTCCTGTCAATTCTACTACTAAATCCACCCCCTATTGAGTTCAGTGTATCATCTGCATAAAAGTGACAGCTGAAGCTTTAGGAATGGATGAGATTACAGAGGCAAAAATGTGTAGAGAGATTAGAGGGATATAATAGGTAATGTCATCCACTGGAGAAATGAAAAAAGACATATTTTTACAATTATGGGCAAAGGAAGAATTCTTCACTACGCCAGCAGTAAGGATAATCATAAAAGACAAAATGGACAATTTTAGTCACATAAAATTGGAGAGCACTGTGTAAATAAAATCAAAAAAGTTAGAATCAGAGGGGAACAATTAACTAGGAAAACTCTTTACCACAAATTTATCTGATAAAAGGAAATTGATACAAGGATAGAATAACAAAAACAAACCTCAATTAGATAAATGGTTAAAGAAGATGAATAATCACTTAGGAGTAGGGGGAAGAATGCAAGCTATCAACAACTATGTGGGAAAATGTTCCAAATCATTAATCTTAAAATAAATGAAAATTAAAACAACTCTGAGATTTCCCTTCATTCTCATCCATTAGCAAAGATGACAAAAGATAAAAATAGCCATTGTTGGAGGGAACGTCAGAGAATGGGCACACTATTACTTGGTTGGTGGAGCTGCAAATTGTTCCAACCATTTTGGAAATCGATTTTAGAAGTATATTTAAAACATCACCCAAAACTGGAATGCAATCAGAAATATTATCATCAGAAATATATTCTATAGAGGTCAAAGAAAGAAAAAAGCTGGAGTTATTTTTACAGAAAATATTAGAAAATAGAGTACTCATCAGTTGGTAAATGTTTGGACGAAGTAAGTCATTTTGAAAATGTGGGATGTTATAAGAAATAATAGAAGGACAAGTTGAGAGATACAGGAAAAGTTACATGAATTATTGCAAAGTTAACTGAGCACAAGTAAGAGCACAAGTTTTACAATGAATACAATCATGTAAAATAAAGCAAAATTTAAAGCAGTAAAATCTTTGATCAATAATGATTCCAGAAGACTGATGATAAAACATGCATCACATCTCTTAGAAGAGAGGTGCTAGAGTAGAAATGGAGAATGAGAGAGACATTTTTCAGAAACTGTGGATTGGCTTGTTTTGTTGTGCTTTTTTTTTTGCTTGACAACTTTTATTTGTTGGAAGGACTTTTGGGGAGGGGGAGAGTTTTGAATGAAATGCATAGATAGTGATAGTGATAGTGATAAGAATTTTAAAAGTTAATATTTATAATATTTAGAAGAGAGAAGAAGGAAATTCAGAGGGAGTCATAGAAAGGTGGGGAAGTACTAATGCTATTGTATTTAATATAATATATGCTTTTAAAATGATTAACATAATAAAAGTTTAATTGCAGTTCTCTTTTTTCTGTTCTTTGTATAATGAAATTTTAAAATTAATAATAAAAAGAAATATTATATTATAAAAAGATGAGTTTGAAAGATTCAGAGGAACCTGGAGATTTGTATGAATTTAAGTGAGTAGAACCAAAAGAATGTTTTACTTAAAAACCATAATAATGTAAAAGTAAAACAATATCAAAAGACCTCAGTATTTTGAGCAACATAATCATCAAACATGATTTCAAAGGACAAGGGTGAAGTAGGTTTCCCACCTTCTGGCAGAGAGATGATGGACAAGAAGCTGGAGGCAGACATTTTCATACACATCCAATCTGTTTTATTGAACTATGAATTTTTTGCAAGAGAGAACTTCTGTTTTTTGAAAGGAGAGAATTGCTTGTCAATGAAAATGATAACACAGTAAACCAAATTAGAGAAACCTGGGGGAAATTACTCATCAGATCTAGGGACAGGGAAAAAAATCTCCATCACCAGACAAGGAACACAGAAATCATGGAAGATAAAATAAATTAATAAAGCTAATAAAGCTAAAATGAAAAGGGAAACATTCAAATGAGAAAGTCTCATTTTCAAGATATAGAGTTGTATGTATGTATTTTATATGTGATACACACATTTATATAAACTTGATAAGAATAAAAGCCATTTCCCCCGTTAATAAATGGTCTAGATAAGTATACGATGGCTCTCAAAAAAAAAAAAAAAAAAAAAAAAAAAAAAAAAAAAAAACTGAAGCAATCTGTAATCACATTTCAAAAATTTCCAGTTGTCATTCAGTTGTTTTTCAGTCATGTCTAACTCTTTGTGACCCACTTGGGAATTTCTTGGCAAAGATGCTAGAATAGTTGTCCATTTCCTTCTCCAGCTCATTGTGCAGGTAAGGATACTGAGGCAAACAGGGTTAGGTGATATGCCCACGGTCACACAACTTATAAGTGTGACCCTGTAAGGTCATATTTAAACTCAGAAAGTTAAGTCTTCCTGACATTCTGTTCACTATACCAACTAGCTGTTCCTTTAACATGTTCTAAATCCTACTAATTAGAAAGCAATTCTGAGATTCCACCTCATACACAACAAAGTGGCAAAGATGACCCAAATATTTTCTGAAAGGACATGGCATAAATATTTAAGAATCAGTGAGATCCTGGATAATGGAAGTGGGTGCTAACCAGACTTAAACTTCATTAAAGTCATTACTTTATTCACCCTTGACCAGAAAGTACCAGCAATTTAAGGAACAAGGGTTTTGTTTAAAGAATCAAAACTGTTTATTGAACTTTTCCCTGAGTTCTGCAACCACAATTTACCTGATTACATTGCTCTATCATTTGTTTAGAAATACTATGAATTATGAATGGAAATAGCTTGTGTCAGAGAGAGATTTTCAAAGCCATGGAAAATCCTGCCCTTTTTTGTATTTCTCTCTTAGCAAGAATGCTTAAAACTAGATAGATAATCATTTAACCATTATATAGCCTTTGGTTGCATGGCTCAGGGGCTGTCTTTCATAAATATGTACTAAAAGAATGCAGCATGACACCTGTTAATTATCCAGCAAGGATGCTTAGTTGGTGGAGTGTCATTTGAGTTGCCCACTAGGTGGCTCCCAACTTGAATCACTAGCACAGTTATCATTTACTATCTATTGCCTGCTTGAGGAGTAGTCCTTCTCTGAGAGCCTGCTGTCTCCCTGATGGCCACAGAAGATTAATTGTACAAACACCCAGGCTGTTCTTCTCCATGCACAGCCAAGTACACATGGTAGCTAATATGGCAAACACTTTTGGAGACATTGGTGTCCAACTACAATCTAAGCCCTTCTCCCTTGTCTTACCTAAAGATTCAATAGACTGGATAGAATCCCAGACATACACACCTATAATTTGTAGAAAAGAATGGATAAAAGAGGTATGACTTCCCCAATCAAAAAATGTGGACTAAAACTACAAAGCAACCATCACCCCAAGTTTGCCAGTCATGAGATTCATGACAGGGGGTTCCTGGAACTAGAAGTTCAAGAACCAAAGTTTTAGGTAAGGAATTAAAAAAAAGTATCCAAGGCAATCCCAATAGACTTTGGACAGAAAATACCATCTGCATTTAGAAAAAGAACTATGGAGATTGAATGTTTTTTTTTTTATTTTCTCTCTCCATGATTTTTCCCTTTTGTTCTGATTTTTTTTCTCCCAACATGATTCATAAAACAATGTGTATGAAAATAAATAATTTTTAAAGTATATAGTTTAAATAGTATTACTTAGCCTCTCTGACAACATTTGTCAAAACTCCAGGTAAATCAAGGAGAAACCATCTCTAGCTGGGAACAGAAATTGCTTTTCTGATTTCTCTTTTCATTAATTATCTCCTTGGATGGAGGGGGAAAATGAGAGGGGTTACTGGGTAAGAAAGCATCTGAGAATAATAAAAATAATGTTCCTAGAACTGAACACATTATTTCAGGTGTGATCTGATCAGAGGAAAAAAATAGCATGAACTACAACCTCTTTCTTTCAAGTTAATGCAACCCAATATAACTTTAGTTTTTTGTTTTTTGGGGGTTTTTTGGCTGCCATATCATATTGTTGACTATGACCTGGGAATCCATTTATTTCTCAAAGAACCACATTCACATCTTATAGAATTTTACTGTTTGTTTACTGATGAATAGAGAGAAAAAACAAGAAGTTCAGTAGTTGTATGGATAGCATAGTGATCCTGTAAAGAAGGGTGGGCAGCAGTATGGGTAGATAGAAAGGAGAGAGAATTAGAAAAGAATCTCATTTTAGAAATGGAAAGGAAAGAGACATCCAACTCTCATAAAAACAAACAATGGAATGTATTTCTGATACCAGGAAACATTTCAGAAATTGGCAAAATCTCATTCTGTTTTTTCCCTTTGCTCTCCTCTACTGAAGTAAGTCAGGATTTGTTTTTAGCTGAATCAAATTTATAGCAATCCATATTCCAATAAAGGGAGGTGAGTTATGATAGGAGAGGGAAAGACCTCAGTTGCAAATAATTCTCAGTTTCTATCTCCTTTCCTTTTAGAGAACAACATGGGACCACCATGGGCTAGGATCCACAACAAAACTAACCAACTGCTTTCTGGGAAGTCAGAAACCATGACCACTGACACCAACTGCTCCTCCTCCATCTCCTTTGTTGTCTATTCATATTTCTTCCACCCTTCAAATATGAGAGTTCCCTGGGGCTCTGTGTTCTACTTACTTCAATTCTCTTTCTTCACTTCTTTTCATAAATTCAGCCATTCCCATGGCTTTAATTATCACCTCTTCACAGATCACTGCTAAATCTACATGGCCAACCCTAATCTCGCTCTGGAACTTGGGTCTCATATTTCCAGATCTTTGTTAGATATTTCTATTTGGTGTCCTACTGACCTTTCAAACTTCATATGCCCAAAATGAACTCATCTTCTCTCCCAAATCTATCCTTTCCTGTAATTTCTCTATTACAAATGGTGTCACCCAGATCCAACACTTTGGTCTCTCTATAAATCCCCCAATTCATTTAGTTGTCATGTATTACTTATTTTATTAATTCAGCACCATAAGTATCCACAGTCTCCTTTGTAATTTCACCTTCATCATCCTAATTTAAACCTACTGTCATCTTGTCTAAAATACTGTCTAAAGAGAGGGATTCACTCACCCAGAGAGAGGCCAGGTACATCTCCCTCTCACAGACTTCTAGGAGTACTTCTGAAAGTTTGACAGTATTTTTCTCTAATGGAATCATTTTAAGCCATATAATCTTTCTTTCTTATTCTGTTCTTTTTGAAAATTTATGAATTTTTAACTTTTAAAAAATTTAGTTCCAAATTCTCTCCCATAGTCCATCCCTTTGAGAAGGAAAACAATATGATATGTGAAATCATGCAAAACATTTACTATGTTGCAAAATAATTATAATATTTAAACAAGAAAAATAAAGTGAAAAAAATTCTATTTCAGTTTATACTGAGTTGATAATTCGCCCTCTGGAGGTATATAGCACTTTTCATCATGAGTTGGTCTGAATTATCTTAGATCATTGTATTGATCAGTATAGCTAGTTCTTTAGCTGCTGATCATCCTTGCAAAGTTATTGTTACTGTGTACGATGATCTCCTGGTTCTGCTCACTTCATTTCACATCAGTTCATATAAATCTTCCCAGATTTTTCTGAAATTATCCCCTTTGTTGTTTATTATAGCACAGTGGTACTCCAGTGAGATGTCTCTTGTAATAGTAAAACAATAAAGTAAAACTACTAATACAAGTAATCTTTCTAATGTCCCCATATGACATAGACCATTTTTTATGCTTTGTCCCTTAAAAAATTCTTCAGTAACTGGTCATTCAAGTCAATTCAATTCAGTAAGAATCTGAAGTACTGTGACTGCTGGACCTTGGTACAGGAAGATCTGAGTTCAAATGTGGAAGCCAGGAACAGGGCTTAGAAGGGAATGAAAGTCAACCTAGGCCCTTCTTCAAAATGGAAGTCCCGGTAGAACTCATTTATCAAAGAAAGGAGTACATTTTGTGGAAGGATATTTTTAGGTTGAAAAAACTCTAGGGGATGGTTAGATGGTCCAGGATGAAGAGTTATGAGTACTGAACCAAGTTCCAGGATGAGACAGATAGAGGTGGGAAGAATGAGGAAGTCCATTCCTCATTTATAGATAGCTCTAATTAATAGGAAAGTTCTCCTTATATGGAGCAGAAATCTGCCTTCCTATACTTTCTATTTGCTTCTAACAAATTAATTGAGTCTTTCACATTAGAGCTCTTCTTTAGCCACCGGCTTCTTAAACTGGTGGTCATGACCCCACCATATAGGGTTTTATAAATGATTTGGGGGAATCAAAAATTATGATTTATTGTCAGTAAATATAGTATACCTATATACTCAGGATCACATAAAGATTTCTCAGGCAAAAAGTGATAGAGAGTAAAGTCAGAAAAACTCACCTTCAGAGTTCAAGTCTAGCCTCAGACACTCACTACCTGTGTGACCCTGGATAAGTGACTTTATCTTCTTTGCCTCAGTTTCCTTGTCTATAAAGTGAACTAAAGAAGGAAATGGAAAACATTCTAGTATCTTTGCCAAGAAAACCCCAAATTGGGTCATGAAGAATTGGTTCTCCCTTCCATAAATATACTATAACTAGTTCTTCCATACACTTAAAAGGTAGCTCTCCAAATTATATCTAACATATCAGATTCAGTCTGACTAGGCCAAAAGGACGTTCATTCCCTCCGCACATTCTAGAATACCAAGGAGCCCTAAGATTGATGACATTTGAGTTGTGTTTTAGTTGGGTTTGGGCTTGGGACTACCGTGGCCTACCTCTCATTCTAAACTCATAGCATTCTAATAGACACAGAATCCCTGCCCAGAATTCTTTTCATGTGACTTTCTTTGTAACCTTACATTATAGTTGATTTACTTAATGAACCCATGGATAGTATTTTACAGTTACCCATATTTACATTTCATCTTCTTGGATTTTTTTCTCAACGTTTTAGCCTTTCAAGGTCTTTGTACATGCTAATTCTTTCATCTAAAATGAAAGGAAGACCTTCCCTCCCTTCCTGAAATCTCATCCTCTTCATTCTCTGCATTAATTCCAGAGTAGTATTCCAGAAGCTTAAATCTGACCTGTTCATGTGTATTCTCACCTAGATTTCCATAGTTCAGTTTTTACCCATCATCCCCACACTTTTGCACTAGCTGTCTCCTATAGCTACAATGCCTTCTCTACTTAGCCCTGCCACTTAAAATCAAAAGGAGGATTCTAATCCAGATTTTCCTGACTCCACAGCTAGTCTCTAACCCCTCTGTGTTGCTAATCTTTCCAATTCTTTGTGCTGCGGTGCATCATTCTCCTCAATTTTGATATTGAGACCTTCTCTGAAATTATTCACTCAAAGAATCATCCCAGTTACGTGTCTTTCCAAGCCATTTTCCCCAGCCCTTTATCCCCAGTGGAATCAAAGGCTATAGAATGGGTGGAGACAAGGTACACTGAAAGAACAGTGCCTTAAGGTCCTTACTTTGTTTCTCCCTTGGTGACATTCATCTCTGGGTGAATCTGAACATCTGGAAGAGCCAAGTACTTTGTGAATACTTGACCCTGCATGTGGAAGGCCAGCCAAGGCAGAGTAAAGGTCTGCCAAAAAATTAGAAATGACATTTGTCAACCAGGAAGAGAGAAGGAAGGGAGCTTGACCTGCGTTCTATCATGAAGAGAGAATGGATATCCCTAGGGAGGTCATTCTCCGAATGTTCAGTGGGGTCAGACCTTGAGAAATAGGAAAGTTCACTTACAAGCTGGGTGTTACCACAGGAAATGGCAATATCTTTAGTGGGGACTTGCTCCCCATTGTATACTAGATGGGCTCATGATCCTGCCCTCTCTGCTTCCCTGAAAAAGCCTGGAGACAGGACTTCTGATTCCCTTGAGCAGATCAAACTAGGCCTTCACTGCCCTTTTCTAGGACCTGGTTAAAGGAGTCCAGAGTCTGAAGTCAAAGGCTCTGGATTTCAAAGCCTAATTCTGTTGTTCATTTCCTGAATATCCATGGGAAAGACAATCTCTGGTTTGAGTGCCATCTCTGCTGTGTAACCCTGAGTAAGACTTTCCTGTTAAACTATAGTCTTTTCATAATAAGTGGACATGGGAGGAGGTTTCTTTTCTGTATAATCTTTTCCTCTATCAGCAGGTTTCTTGGGAGACTTCTGGAGCCTCCAGCCAGCCTCGTCTTCTTCCTGAATCCTGGCTCTGAATCTCCTCCAGCTCTTGTCCTTCCCCAGTCCAGACTGCTTGTCCAGGCCCAATGTTGCCTCTTTTATCCTCCCAGAGAATGGGTGTGGGATAATGCAAGGGCTTCTGGGAAGAAGTACTCCAACCAATGAGCTTGCTCCTCTTAGAATCTGAGCTAGAGAACTAAAAAGTCAACCTGAGTTCTCACCTTGTAATTGTCCAGACAACCTGAGTTCTCACCTTGTCATTGTCCAGACAACCTGAGTTCTCACCTAGTAATCCTAACATTTTTCCTTCTTTGATCTTATTTTTCTTGTGAAGCATGATAAATGTGAAAATACATTTAGAAGAACTGCATGTGTGATTACTTACTTGCTGTCCACGGTAGGAGGGTGAAGGGAAGGGAGGGAGAAAATTTTGAAACAAAAGGTGAGTGAATGTTGAAAACTATCTTTGCATGTATTTTGAAAATAAAAAAAACTATTATAAAAAGATAAGTAAATAAATCTGTAGCAGAGTTCAAATACCATTTTTAGTGCTTGCTACTTGTGTGACTTTGGGAAAGTCATTTTACCCTCTCTGAATCTCAGTTTCCTCTCTTGTAAAATGACATAGGCAGGAGGCTTAGGCCATATGACCTCTGAGGTCCCTTAACTATGATCCACCTCCTGGTTTCTTTTAGCCATCAATTCTCCTCTCTGAAGGACGAGTCTCCTGGATTTCAAAGACTCCACTATCCCCTTCCAGACTGAGCCCTTTGTGCCCAGAGGACTTTCTCTGTCTCAATCAGAGCTGAGACAGCAGACTTGCCTTAGATCAATGAAAGGACCTTAGAGATCTCCCAACCAGAAGGGGCCCCCTAGTCACACTTTCTCTGACCAAGAATCCCCCTAACGATGGCACAAACACATAACCACCTAAGCCAACTACCTCCTTTTACAGACAATTGGGAAAGTGAAGTTACTCACCCCAGTTCACAGTGTGGTGATTGTGACATGGCCTTGTCTTGCCCTGGACACCTGTCACAGGACACTTGCCACTGGACATCTGCCACCACAGCTGTTGGCTCAGCCTGCCTCTGTGCTCTGCTATTGCTGAGTCACAGCTCAAGGAAATTGTTAGAAGAATTTAGGGTCTCTGTAAGAAAACAATTAACTGGCAGTACCTATTGATAGGATATCTTGACAGCTATAAAACCTTTATGTTAAATGGCCAGGAGAGAAAAGGGAAAAGAGGATACAAAAAAGGGTAACTGTAAGTGTAATTTAATATGTGTGTGTAGAGCTCTGAACAAAACTGTGGCTAGGCCCTTATTATGCAATCCTTTTGTTTTTTGATATTTATATATTTAAATGTGTACTGGGTATTTTTAATTTCATAGTAAATAAGAAAAATTAATAACAATGGACTATTCTCCCTTTTCTAAAGTATGGATGTAGCAACAGTTCATTATTACTGGCATCAGGCTGGGGATGGAGAAGAAGGCCACTTGGAACCTGTGGCTTGCTCATCACTCTGGCATGATAAGGAGAGATCACCTCATCATTGTGTTGGAAAGAATATCTCTATAAAATATGACCAGAACTCACTTTTAGGTTACCAAGTACCTTCTCTATGTGAAACTTTATGTGGAAGTATTATTATTGGAAATATTTTCTACTTTCGACCCGGCTGACTATTCTAAGGACAGTCAGTCCTGAGGCAGTCGTTCATTTTTGATGATTTCAGTACCCATTTCAATACCCATTCAGTCCTTAAAGAGTAGATAAGGATTGAGGCAAAAGATGGCTTAGTTTGCCATCACAAAAGAAGAGAGAGAATCAGACAGAGAGACAGACAGAAATAAAAAAAAATAAGAGACAGAAAAGGGGGAGGAGGAAAAGGAAAGAAGAGAAGGGAAGGAAAGGAAAGGAAAAGGAAGATGAGGAAGGGAGGAAGAGAAGGAGAAGAGGGGAGGCATGAAAGGAGGGAGGGAATGAGAGAGGGAGGAGAGGAAGGAAGGAAGGAAGGAAGGAAGGAAGGAAGGAAGGAAGGAAGGAAGGAAGGAAGGAAGGAAGGAAGGAAGGAAGGAAGGAAGGAAGGAAGGAAGGAAGGAAGGAAGGAAGGAAGGAAGGAAGGAAGGAAGGAAGGAAAGAAGGAAGGAAGGAAAGAAGGAAGGAAGGAAAGAAGGAAGCAAGGAAGGAAGGAAGGAAGGAAGGAGGGAAGGAGGGAGGGAGGGAGAGAAGAAGAGAGGGAGAGAAGAAAGAAGGAAGGAAAATGACTTTAGATATCTAATCCAAATATTTCTTTGTATACTAAGGAAAGCTGCTCTTTAAAGGTTATGTGACTTGTCCAACATCATGCAAATATAACTAAAATTGGACTGATTCCCAGTCTAATGATATCTTCATGCTGCCATTCCCTCTTTTTTAGATAACATAATTTCTTACTTTCTCTCCAACTTTCTGCACATTTGCTGAGACTTTCTTTGCCTCCTCACAACAACTCTGTGTGTGTGTGTGTGTGTGTGTGTGTGTGTGTGTGTGTGTGTGTGTGTGTGTGTTTGGGGGAGTTGGGGAGAAAAGGATTTCACTTTGTTTCACAAACTTTTTGTCCTTGCCAAAACTTTGCACAAAAAAGAGCCTTGTTTATGAGCTGTCTGGAGAGGATCTGTGAATCAATGGAGCATTGTTCAATAAATAATAAAAACCAGAGACATAGCATTTTGATTTTTATATGAGCTATCTGCAGAGGGGTCAAGGTATAAAAATTTCCCAAGTGCAACCACAGGGCATCTTGCTCCAGGAAACACGGTGTCATGGGGTCCAATTAGCAGAATAATAAATCAACAACTGAAGACAGAGCCCAGGAGCAGGCTGGGGACTCTTGCCATTTCCCAAGATCTGACTGTACCTGAGAACGTAACATTTTTCTAGTCTAGAGAGTGGCTATCTCCCGGTAGTCAGTCTCTAGACCTCCCAATGATACTATTTCTGGTAAATCTAGAGCCTGGTCAGAGAGCATACTTGGCTAAATTTGGTGTTCCAAAGACAGACAGAGTTTTGAGATCCTACTTCTGGAGGGCAGTAGAATATTAATCATTTGCATTGCTCCGATCAGAGTTCCTGATCTGGGGATGGGAATTTTTTTAAATGTTTCAATAACCTTATTTTTCATATGACTGGTTTCCTTTGTAATGTTATAATACTGGTTTCCTTTGTAATGTTATGTATTTATTTTATTCATTTAAAAACTGTATTCTAAGAAGAGGCATAGAGGCTTCATCAGACTCCCAATGAAGAGTAAGAAGTCCTCACTGAATTTATCTATCTTTTTTGTGTTTAGCTGGAGGTCTTTCTTATGATCCACAGTAATTAAGAGATTTCATACTTAGAATTGTCGTATATATTTTACATTTATTTGTCTGTATACATTGTATTTTCCAACTCCCCACCCCAGATAAAAGATAAGCCCCTTGAAAACAAGACTTTTGATAATCTGTTCCTCCCCTTGCCTGTAGAACACCACCTGACACATAATAAATACTTATACTGATTATTAAACTCAATTAAATTCACAAATTTTAGGACTGGCAGGGACTTTAAAGGTCATCTGGTCAGGACAGCTAGGTAGATAGAGCACCAGCCCTGAATTCAGGAGGACCCTAGTTCAAATCTAGTCTCAGACACTTAACACTTCCTAGCTGTGTGACCCTGGGCAAGTCACTTAACCCCAGCCTCAAAAAAAAAAAAAAAAAGGTCAACTGGTCTAACCTCCCAAATTTTATAGAAAAGCTTGAAACAGAGCCTAAATCTTTGGACATGTGATTGTTCTTCTTGTTATTGCTCCTTGAAAGATGAAATATGAAATATGACATTGAACGGTAATGTCTTGACTTAAGTATGAATTGGTTTTAAGTGTGCCAGAGCTGTAGACCACAGTCATTGGAGTCCATTGGCAAGACAAAAGTCAAGACTACTGGAGATAGCCCCCAAATCCAGTGGGAGACCTTGGCCTTCTTAGACTAAGGTATTCTCCAGGTCTCAATTTATCTAAGACAATACCCATTCAGTCCTTAAAAAGTAGATAAGGATTGAGGCGAAAGATGGCTTAGTTTACCATCACAAAAGAATCCATGTGGAAGATGAGAGACCCTTAGAGTTTTTCTCAAGGTCACTTAATGCCTAAATGACAGGGGTAGGATCTGAACCTGAATATTCTGACAGTAAATCCATTGCTCTTTTGCCAATCCTTCATGGCTGGAATTTTGTCAGGAGAAACTAGGCAGGTTTTACCCTAGGGAAGAGGAGCTTAAAGGGGTTATCATGATTATCTTCCAATGTTTTAAAGGATTGTCAAGTGGAAAAGGGATGAGATTGATTCTATTTGGCTACAAAAGAAAAACCCTGTTTAATTCAACTCATAGGATTGCAGCAAAAAAAACAATAATATGGTATAACACATGGGAAAGACCTTTACATTAATGACTATCATATGTTACACTTGAATGGAAATAATCTTTCTGAAAATGCATTATGATTACTAGGGAAATGACTCAGGATACACACTTGATTGAGGGGTGGGTGAGCAATATTTGCTTCCTTCAAGAAGATGAGCACAATGAGTCCATAAATGCATTTGGATCATATCCATCTCTCCACCGCTCTCCAGCAATGGCCAACGTCAGAGGGGACAATAGGAAAAAAATACCCCAGTTTGGTTTGGGAATTCATGTATACTGGAGGATTAGGAGGACAGGAATCATGGAGGGAAATTTGATTCATTGCACACATATATACTCCAATCGTGGTGAAATAATTGGCACAAATATCTAGTGGTTAGAATTTTGGCACAGATGACAATGACCCACAATTTACTAATGTTTTATTGGGTTTTTAATCAAACATTTGAACAACAGTCTCAGAGTGTAAATTATTAAAAAAAAAAAAAGTTGCCAATCCATGTAATAAAAGTTTCCTCCCATGGGAGGAATGAAATCACAAATTTATTACCCATATCTATCCCTAAAGGGACACTTGTCCGAATACCAATTTCTCAGAAGGAAGGAAGAGGAGCCCTAATTGTTTCTTCCTGGGTCATGCCTCTTTTGATATGACTTCAAGAGTCATCTAAGGTGGGATTCTGGCTTAACCTCAAAAATTTCATAGCCTTCACATCTCCATTCAGTTGAATGTCACAAATTGGTTGTGGAGGTAGCATGGTGCAAAATGGAAAAACATGAGACAAATAAGTGACCCTAAGAAAAATAGCTCTGAGAGTGTTCTTTGGGGAGGGGGATCTGTGGAGAGTCAATGAAGGCCTGAAGAATAGGAGTTTTGAGGTTTTGTTAGATAGAAAGAGAAACTGGGGTATTTGAATTTATAAAAATTAGCAGAGAAACTGTCCGGAGATGGGGGTCTGAGTTCTTTTAAAGAGAGACAAATCAAAGGCAAAGAATGATTAGATTAGATCTTCTTGGATCCTTGAGGGTAAAATTGGGATGAAGAATGGTTATAACAAGAAAGTTGATTTCAATTCAACATAAGGAGGGACATCCCCTAAAGTTTAGCACAGTACCACCTACCAAGTAAGTACTTAATAAATGCTTATTCATGTGGATGGATGACTCTCTGCCAGTTAAAGCCATTTGTCCACGGGATGGGTTGTCTCTGAAGGGTGTGATACATATATCTCTACAGTATGGTTAGACTGAAAACTAGAAAGGGTCTTTGGGGTTCATGAGTCTAACCTTTCAGGTCATAAATTAGAAAATGGACCCCCCAGAGAAATTAAGTGACTTGCCTAATATTATACAAATAGTGTCTGAAGCAAGGTTTAGATTCCAAGTCCAGGACTCAGTCCATCATCCAAGCCGAGTCTGTTTGACCACTTATAAGAGACATTGTTAAAAGGCTTCCTGCTGAGATGAATTCGAACTTGGAAAGTCTATGAATCTGTCTAAAGTGAAAAAGAATAGAAGTGGATGAGAGAAGACAGAGACAGGGAGAGTATTTGTCATTGACATCCTTTGCCCGGAGATGGAAAGTGATGGCTGCCCCTGGATTGATTCATGATTACCTTTTCCATGCTTCGTTGGCTGCTCTGCCTCCTAGATCTTCCTCCCTTCTCCCCCTTGAGCAATCCATTCAACAAATATGCTTATTAATGCAAGGTTTACAGCTGCCACATGGTTTGGGAGAAGCACAGTAATACATCAGCTCTGTCAAAGAAGCCGAGATGAAGTATCACTGCCTTTAAGAATGGGCACAGCCTGCAGGATGAAACAGGGAGGAGCCTGCTTGGATATGAAACTGACAAGAATAACAATTGCAACACATCGATCAATAAACATTTATTGAACTCCTACTGTGTGCCAGGAATGGTGCTAAGTAGACTTATATAGCTCTTCAAGATTTGCATTGTTAGATATATAATATGTACATCACATTCATAAATACATATACACATGTGTGTATATATATATTTTCATTTTATTCTAACAATAACTACTATTATATTTATTATTGGCATAATAATTATATTTGATGATTGGGGTGGCTATGATTATATATAAATATGATATCACAATATAATAATTAACATAAATTATATTTATTTTTTCAAAAGAGAAAATTGAGACTCAGAGATTTGTAGAAATCCAGTCAACTAGATTTATAGAAAGGTATTTAGTCAATAAAAAAACATTTTTTTCCAACTGGGAACACAGTTGCCCCTCACTCACACAGCGTCTCTGGGAAGAAAGGTCACAGACTTGAAGTGCAAAAATGAACACCTCCATTCTGCAAATTTGCATCTGTCATATGTGACCTATGTAACCTCAAGCACTTAAGTCAGCCAGCCAGTCTTAACTTCCCTGGATCTCACTTTTCTTATCCTTAAGATGAAGGAATTGTGTTCAATGACCACTGAGTTCCTTTGGAGCTTTAATTCTTTCAGACTACTGTTTAAACATGTCATTCAACTTAGCGAGAATTCCACTTTTTAGGAAGGATTTTTTCCCCTAAAATCAAGTCACAACCCAAAGTGAACTTTCCACCCATTATTCCTGATTCTGCCCTCTGGGCCCAAACAGAACAAAATTTCTAGGTGACAACCCCTGGAAGATTTAAGAGCTGTCATGTTCTCAGAAACACAGAAGAACAACTCTTACTTTTATTTTCTACAGAACAGTTTTCCTCAGTCCTTTCAACTAAGGTGGATCACACTGATCATATGATTACTCCCCAATTCATGACCCACTCCCCCCTTAAATAAACTCCATTGTCTTCCTCCTATTTTTAGAATGATAACTCTTCTATTTGTCATTTAAATTTCTTAGCTTGGACCTTTCCTATCTTTTCAGTCTTCATTACTCCCTCCCTTCCACACATTCTAAAATCCAATCCTACAAATTCATTGCTGTACATCATTTCTTTTCTTTTCCTCCAACTTTCTAGCTTCATAATCTAAAAATAAAAAAAAAAATCCTTTCTAACAAATATGCAGAGTCAAGCAAAAGAAATTCCCAGATTAGCCAGGTCCATAAACATGAACGTGTGATTCTGCACCTGAAGTTCATTACTTACTGTCCTCTTTGAGGACATGGGCAGCCTATTTTATCATTAGTCCTCTGAAATCATGAACTAGAACTAAAGTTCTGCAATATCTTAAAATGGTATTTCTTTTTAACATTGTTATTGCACAAATTGTTCTGATCCGTTCACTCTGTCTCAGTTTTAACAAGTTTTTCCAGGGCACTCTGAAACTATCCCTTTTATATTTTGATAGCATTTGTAGTATTGCCTTATATTCCCTATTTTTAGTCATTCCCCAGTTAATGAACAGTCCTCTTGCTTTCCAATCATTTGCTATAACAAAAAGTGTTGCTTTGGATATTTTTCTAGATATTGACTTGTTTTTGCCAGTTTGAATGGCCCTTTCTCAATCATTCCCATGCCTTCTGAAGCATGACACTTTCTTCTCCTACATATCTTTTATCTCTAACAAGATATTGTTCCCTTCAGGTTTTCCCCATATCTTTTGTTACATCTATTCTACAGTCTTCTTTACTTGAACTTTACACATCTTATTCCCATTCATATTAAGTGGGTTTCTCCAATGGTCTCTCCTGATTCTTTTCTTTTTTCCTCTATAGTGTCTCTATTAGGAACTTCATCAGTTTCATTATGTTCAATTATTATATCTTTATAGATAATAAAAAGTACATATATATATGCAGTAAAATATGTATAAAGATATATGTAAAGATATATCCAAAATAAAGATATGTATAATTAAAGGTAGATGAAGATATATCAGGTAGATCAATCAAAATAGAAAGATATATGTATAGAATTGCAAAGGTAGATAGGTAGGTAGATAGATAGATAGACAGACAAAGAGACAGATAGAGAATAGATAGATAGATAGATAGACAGATAGACAGACAGATACTCAGATAGACAGATACTCAGATAGACAGATACTCAGATAGATACTCAGATAGATAGACAGACAGATAGAAAGGTAAATAGATAGATAGATAGATAGATAGATAGATAGATAGATAGATAGATAGATAGACAGACAGATACTCAGATAGACAGATACTCAGATAGATAGACAGACAGATAGAAAGGTAGATAGATAGATAGATAGATAGATAGATAGATAGACAGACAGATACTCAGATAGACAGATACTCAGATAGATAGACAGACAGATAGAAAGGTAGATAGATAGATAGATAGATAGATAGATAGATAGATAGATAGACAGACAAAGAGATAGATAGATAGATAGATAGATAGATAGATAGATAGATAGACAGACAGATAAATATGTCTTTGAGCCTACATTGCCATAACCTCAACTGCCTTTGGATGATGACAGATGTCCATCTACCATGGAGCAGATGTCCTCTACACATCTCAAACTCAACAGGTACAAAACACAAATCCTTACTTTTTCCTTCCCTCTCTCTCCAAAAAAAGATCCTCCCTCTTCTAAACTTCTCTATTACTGTTGACAGCACTAGCAGCCTCACAACTTCAGTGAATTCTCGAGTTTCCACTCTCACTCATACCACATATTCATTTCATTGTTGTCTTGTCATATCACAAGGTCTCTTGTATATGTGCCCTCCTCTGTTCTCATTTTGCCATCCTAATATAAGCCCTTATCACCTTTCTCCTGGATTATTATCAATCTTCTCTTGCTTGCCTCTAATACTAGCCTCCTTCCTTTTCCAATCTAGCCTCCATGCAGCTGCCAAAGTGATTTCCCTAAAGCTCAGATTTGACCATGTCACACACACCCCTTCTCAGTCAGATCGTTAGGACCAAATATAAATATAAAATCTTCTGGCATTTTAAGTTCTTCATAGCCTACCCTCCTTCTCACCTCTCCATGCACATACTATGATCCAGTCACCCCAGACTCTTCCTGACATATGACTCCCACACTGCCTCTGCTGTCCTGGCTCCTTTCCTGTCATTCTCCTACTCAATGAGCTCCAGGAGCTCCCTAGTATTAACAAGATGAAAGAGGAACTCCTCTATTTGCTCTTTAAAGCTCTTCATAACCTGGCCCCTCTTTATCTTTATAACTGTCCTACCAGTTACTTGCTCCATGCCCTTCTCTATTCAGTTGTAATGATCTTTTTATTCTCAAGTCCCAACCCTAAAGAAAGTATGGATTTGAAGATGCAGAAGTGTTGAGATAGAGAATTTGTGGAACAAAGAATTAATTGCCAGTATAAAGTTGTGTAGATGGGAAATGGACTTCTGTGTCCAAAGAAAAGCTAGTGGGCCATTTTGACTAGAACCAAAAGTACATGAAGAACAAAGAAGAAGGAAGAGGAGGAGGAGGAGGAGGAGGAAGAGGAAGAAGAAGAGGAAGGAAAAGATGAAAGAAGGAAGAAGAAGAAGAAGAAAAGAAAGAAGAAGAATATAAGAAAGAAGAAGAAGAAGAAGAAGAAGAAGAAGAAGAAGAAGAAGAAGAAGAAGAAGAAGAAGAAGAAAAAGAAGAAGAAGAAGAAGAAGGAAGAGGAAGAGGAGGAGGAGGAGCAGGAGCAGGAGCAGGAAGAGGAAGGAAGAAGAAAAAGGAAAAAGATGGAAGAAGAAAAAGGAAAAAGATGAAAGAAGGAAGAAGAAGAAGAAAATAAGAAAGGAGCAGAAGCAGAACAAGAAGAAGAACAAGAAGAACAAGAAGAAGAAGAAAAAGAAGAAGAAGAAGAAAGAAGAAAAAGAAAAAAAAGAAGAAGAAGAAGAGGAGGAGGAGGAGGAAGAGGAGGAGGAGGAGGAAAAGGAGGAGGAGGAGGAGGAAGAAGAAGAAGAAGAAGAAGAAGAAGAAGAAGAAGAAGAAGAAGAAGAAGAAGAAGAAGAAGAAGAAGAAGAAGAGAAAGAAGAAGAGAAAGAAGAAGAGAAAGAAGAAGAAGAAGAAGAAAGAAGAAGAAGAAGAAGAAGAAGAAGAAGAAGAAGAAGAAGAAGAAGAAGAAGAAGAAGAAGAAGAAGAAGAAGAAGAAGAAGAAGAAGAAGAAGAAGAAGAAGAAGAAGAAAGAAGTATGATATTTCTAGAGTCGAGTAGAGATGGGAAGGAGGCAAGTGAGAACAGAATGAGACCATACATTTATTTATAAAGCTTAATGTCTCCTCAGAAAGACCCTGAAGTTTTCAGGAGCTGAGTCTGCACCAGGGCCAGGAATTCTGTATTTCTTTCTCTCTCTCCTTGAACAGAACTTCCAGACCTCCTACCCTTCCTCTCCTTCCATGTCCAAGATTTCATTGCAGCTCAGTTCACAGTGATTATGAAGAGGCTCATCGGGATGTGGTACACCCAACTCTAAGCAGAAGACAGCTGTACAAACTGCTGGGCATGGACCCCAGGGAAATACCAGCGTTCCAAGCTTCTAAAAGAGAGCCAGGAAGCTCTTTGATCAGCCCCAGGAAACCAACACCCAACCCTCTCCAAAGTCACACTCTCTTAAGAATTCTTGAGTATACATTCATCCCAAAAAACTCCTGCTGAGATGTTTTGGCTAAATGGAAGAAGGCAAGAAATAACTCTCACCCAGAAGCAATCAGGATGGGGACACATGGGTGTGGGCTGAGATGGAAGCCAAGGTAATCTACACATCGGCCCTTCCTAAGGGTGTTTGCTCAGGTGTGGGGGAGGGAGGGACTGTGCCAAGATGCCAGCTTCCAAAGGGGACTTCCTATTTGGCCCGCCTGGGGCCCTACAGGGTGGACATGGAGGAATGGTAGAGGCTGAGCCGAGACCGGACACCGGCAATGGTTGCTTGTGCACTGACTCCTTCCTTAATCACTTGCTTTTCCAAACCTTAGATTGGTTCTTCAATTCCTGCTTTGGCCCCACTCACTCTGCAGAGTGAGAATCCGTGGTTTACATCTTCATTTATATTTTACTCTTTCTTTGGACCCAGTGAACCAGGTTGCCCTCCTTTGTGATCTGTTTTTGGATAGATGGGCAGTGGAGGCCTTTGCAGATCAATGACTAGATTTCTACCTGCTCTGAGACTCTGATATGGCATTTTTATTATTCTTAAGAGAAGAAAGGGCTTTTTAAGACTGTGATAACTATAAGTCCATCAGTCAATAAACATTTAATAAGCATGTATATCAGGAAAACAACTATATATATATATACATATATATATATATATACAAAAATATATGTGTATATATAGAGAGAGACAGAGACGCAGAGAGAGAGAGAGAGAAAGAGAGAGAGAGAGAGAGAGAGAGAGAGAGAGAGAGAGAGAGAGAGGGGGGGGGGGAGAGAGAAAGACAAAGACACAGAGAGAGAGACAGAGAGAGACAGAGACAGAATCAGAGAAACAGAGACAGAGAGTACACTGGGGTGAGAAAAAGGATTCATCTTCCAGAATTTAGATCTGGTCTCAGATAACTGACTAGCTGTGTGACACTGGCAAGTTATTCAACCCTGATTGCCTCAAAAAATAATAATGATGATGGATAGGTCTTGTCTTAAAGAGCTTTAGATTCTATAGATAAAGCACTGTCACTGGTGATCAAAGATGTAGTTCATTGAAGAAATTCCACTTCTTATTTTTCTTGAATTAGATCATTTCTATCATCTCTCCTATCTCTGATGTCCCCTTCTGAACAGGCTGAATAAGCTCTGCAGATTGATAATCAGAACACTGGGCTGAATAGCTCAGACTTTTTGCTCTTTAACAAAGAAATTTCAACATAATGTTTAAAAAGTTTATGTTAAGAAATGACCAGGAGAATGATTTTAGAGAGGCCTGAAGAGACTTACATGAACCGAAGCTAAGGGCAATGAGCAGAAGCAGCTCATTGTACATGGCAACATCAATATTATATGATGATCAATTCTGATGAACGTTACTCTTTCCAACAATGAGATGATTGATGCCATTTCCAATCATCTTGTGATGAAAAGACCATCTACACTCAGAGAGAGGACTGTGGGAAGTAAACGTGGATCACAACATAACATTCTCACTCTTTTTGTTGTTGTTCGCTTGCATTTTGTTTTCTTACTCATTTGCTTTCTTTTTTTGATCTGACTTCTCTTGTGCAGCAAGAGAATTGTATAAATATGTTTATACATAATGGATTTAACATATATTTTAACAGGTTTAGCATATATTGAATTGCTTGCCATCTGGGGGGGTGGGGGATAGGAGGAGAAAATCTGAAACACAAGGTTATGCAAAGGTCAATGTTGTCAAGTTATCTGTGCATATGTTTTGAAAATAAAAAGCTTTACAAAAAGTGTCATCCCTTCAAAAAAAATAAATAAAAATAAAAAGTTTATTTTGATTTAGCATTTGTAGTATTTCAGGGTCACTTGATACTCAAGGCAACCCTATGGATTAAGGAGAATAGAAATTATTCTCATCATTTCACAGATGAGGAGACTAAGACTCAACAATAAGGGCCTATCCCTGTTTATTCATGGAAATTAGTGGCAGGACTGTGGCTCAAAACTAGGTCAGCAGTCAATACAACTTTGGACATAACCTCCTTCCATAGAGGCACCTTATGGAAGTTACAGCCAGAGTTCCCTGGCATTTTGCCCGCTTAGATGTTTCAGCTAAGTGGAGTTGCATTTGTGGATCCTAGGAGCAAGAAGGGAGAGGATTAACTTTAAGTGGTGGGCTCCTGCCTTATCTCTTTATATGAAGTATACCCCCAGCCCAGTTTTCTCATCCTGGCAAAAATGTGGCTGGAAGAAATGAGATCACAGTGATCAAGCTGAAGGAAGAACTGTCCATTCACTGTATGGGAAAGACCCTTCCCATTCCTGACCCTTTCATTGATTCCTAATGATCTCAATCACTTTATGCGTTCTACCCACAATCCATATCACCTGATCAGAAGAGGAAGAAAGGCAAGGAAGAGGGGCTGACATCTTCATTTATTTCTCTTCTCTCTTGGAAGCTCCATCATGTCATGGACATTTTACTTTGTATTTCAGTGCCTAATATAGGACCTAGCACACAGCAGGCATTGGCAATGAACACTTGTGGGTTGATTGAACTGATATGTATATAGAAGAACAAGTCATTCCTTAATAGAAAAATGGGTAAAGGACAAAAAGAGACAACTTCAAATAAAGAAATGTACATTATCAAGAGCCATGTTTTTGAAATGCCTAGTAGTAAGGAAATGTAAATATTCTTCTTCAGTTATCAAAATTTGGAGTTATAGTCAGGAGATAGGGGCTTGCATCTCTCCTGGACTGTTCCTTGCTTAGATTTTGCATCTATCAACAAGCACTGAGAAAGTGCCCACTGTGTTCTGGGCACTGTGCCAGGCACTTGGTGATTGATAGATTTTATAGTCCCTATCTTCAAGGGGCTCATAATTTTTTGTTGGGACCTTAGATATCTTAGAATCAGCCGGAGTCAAGATAAGCAACAGTCTTTATTCTTGGTCTTTTGCGGTTGCGGTCAGGGGATTAGATCTAGCAATATTGACTTGTTTTGTTTAACTGTATTCTCAAGGGATAGTCCCACTGGGCGGGAGTCAGGAATCAGGAAAAGCCATGTTGGCCATGTCCTATGTGCAAATGGGAGTCCATATAAAATTTAAAAGAAAGAAATGGCATTTGGCCTTCAACTCTGAATTCCGCTACCAGCTGATATGAATAAATCATAATATCATACATTTCAAACTAAATGAGATCTTAGAGGTTAATGACTGACCCAAAGTCACAGAGATTATAAGGGCAGAATTTGAACCCGGACTATCAAACCCCCAATTCACTGTGCTTTCTGCTGTAGCATGCTGCCTCTGACTCCATTTTCTAAGTCTGCTTTCTCTTCCATAAAATGAGAATATTAATATTTGTATGGTATCCCTTGCTTAGCTACAGAGATGAGAGAGCTTTGTAAAATTTAAGCTATTCTAGACCTATTATTCTTCCACAATGGGCTTGCTTTGGTGGTTGGAATATTAGTGAGAGATTGCCATTGACTGGGGCAGTTTTCTTGGGGGACAAATCTGCAGAGCTGGCCCCTGAGCCAGTAGAACCTGTCCTCTCACCCGTCATCTCACCAAGGGATGGGAACATTACCAGGAACAGGAGCAGCAGCGAGCTCTTGGCCCCAGGCCAGCCACTTTATGGCTTATTAGTTTATTTTTTATGAAGCCTTCAGCCTGTGAGGAGTCTTCCTTTAATTATAAAACAGGAACGCTAAAGGCACGAGGGGAAATGAGGCTATGTCAGAGCCAGAGAACTGTGTGTGCAGTGATTACACCCAGGCCCTTATCAAAGCTGACCCTGAGATCAGACCATGCTGATACGGATCTGGGGGCTAGAGGCACATGTGACAGAGGAAGAAGCAGGGACCTGCTGGGTTGAGATCAGGATAATACCACCTAATTGGAGTCACGATCAGAAAGATGCCATATCTTTTTTATTTTATTTTATTTTATATTTTGGGATGAATTCAAGCCAGGTGGGCAGCAGTAGGGGGATTGTGTTCCAAAGTTCCCAAAGACCAAACAATTAATCAATGCTTGTGGTAGACTCAGATACTTACTAGCTATATAATCCTGAGCAAGTTACTTTGCCCTACTTGCCTTAGTTTCTTCATCTGTAAAATAAACTGGAGTATCTGCCAAAAAAAAAAACAACCCTAAATGGGGTCATAAAGAGTCAGGCATAACTGAAAAAAAGCCGAACAGCAGCCACAACAATTAACAACACTGTTAGTTGCTAGGGATACAAAGACTATTTTATTAAATAGTCTCTGTTCTCTTCAAGGAGCTTGTGGATCACTGAGGGAGGAAGTAAATGGCAGGAGGCACATCAAACCCTATCTTTCCTTCAAAACCCTTTATCACTCAGCTCCCCTCCAGCCTCTTCAATCTCTTTACACCTTCCTCCCTAACATGCCCTCTTCCATCCAGTGGCAACTGTCCCCTGGCTGCTCCACCAACAGGACCCTCACTCTTTCACTTCTGGGTATTTTCTCTGTCTGCCCCTCATGCATGGAACACTCTCCTCCTCTGCTCCTGCTACTCACTTCCCTGGCTTCCTATAAATCCTCCTACCAGAAGTCTTTCCCAACCCCTCTTAATCCCAATGCCTTCCTTCTGTTAATTATTTCCTGTGCATCCCTGTCTAGCTTTTGCTTTGTTTTTGTTTTACCCATTTGTCTGTTGTCATCCCCTCAAAGTCAAGGACTATCTTTTTTCTATAGTAAGCAATTAATAAATGCTGGTTGATTGATTGGATAATAATAATCAACATATAACACTTTAAAGAGTTCCAAGTGCTTTATATGACATTTCATTTAGCCCTCACAATAACCCTGAGAAGTAGGTGCTACTATTCTCCCCATCTTACAGATGAGAAAAACTAAGATGGAGAGGGTCACACAGCTAGTAAGTGTCTGAAGCTAGCTTTGAATTCAGGTCTTCCTGACTTCAGATCCAGAGCTCTATCCACCCTTTGTGTAAAAGGAAATCACTTAATAGCAAGGGAATTAGAACAGACAAGTCACAGGAGGAATATCTGTTATCAGAGGCTTTTTTTGCTCCATAACATTTCTCACATTTGGCTCCTTCTCTTTGATCATACGTCAACTATCCAAATTCAGATCCTCTTGGTTGGACTATTCATAGGCTATCATTACCACCACCCCTACTGTCATCATTACCATCATCCTATCATCATCATCATCATCATCATCATCATCATCATCATCATCGTTATCATCACCTTATCACTATTGTCATCATCTTATTATTTCATCTTTTGTAATGGAGTTCAGAAGCCCACAATGCTACTCATCATTCTATTATTCTTTTTATATTTAATGTTTTGTGGGAGAAGAATCCCAGAATTAAGATCTATCAAAGCACTGGGGTATAAAATAATTCTTTGAGGCAGCTAAGTGGCATAATGGATAGAGCGCCAGCCCTAAAGTCAGAAGTACCTGAGTTCAAATCTGATCTCAGACACTTAACACTTCCTAGTTGTGTGATCCTGGGCAAGTCACTTATCTCCAATTGCTTCAGCAAGGAAAAAAAATAATTCTTCAAAGGCTCACTACAAACATCTTCAGTATAATTTGGGAAGCATATAAGGAAATAGGGATGATGCATACCACCTTCCTCTTCCCACATGAATTAGATCTCTGCTAAGTCTTTATATTTTAAAAGTATCTCCTTCACAAGATCATTGGATCATAGATTTTTTTAGCCAGAAGGAAGTCCAACCAACCCTTCATTTTTAGAGATGAAAAAAATCTAGGTCAAGAAAGACTAATTGACAAGTTTAGGGTCACACAGCTAATAAATGTCAAGCAGAATTTGAATTCTGGTCTTTCCAACTCCAAGCCCAACACTTGCTTTCTCTGTGTAACTTCAAAATTGTGATTATGTGGAATAGTGACTTCAATTAAAAATACCCTTAAGGTACTTATCAACGTTATTTCCAGGTGCATTCAGTGAACTACCTTATCTGTGGTAATTTTGCGGATCCAAAGTAGTTTCTTTGCTTACTACTCCAGAATATTTTAAAGTCTTGATACAAATCAAGAACAACTGTCATCTGTCACTCTGTGAATCATTGCAAACCACACTGAGCAATGAAAATGATATAAAAATGCAAGATATCAATAAAAAACTTTTTTTAAAAAAAGAAACATAGTGAGATTCTGGTATATAATTCTAGTCACATAATGTCTTGCTTGGTATTTAATAGGCACTAGACTTCAACAGTTTGCAATGAGGGGCAGGACAGTTTCTGAAGCATCTTTGTATAATATGCATTGGTCAACAAGGCTGAGTTCCTTAAGGATAACCCTTCTGCAGTTCCTCATAACAATCATCTGGCCCTGAAATGCCTTCATTGACCTCTTAATTTCTTTTTTTTCTTTTTTCTTTTCATTTTTATTTATAATTTTTTCACAGTATATATGCATGAGTAATTTTTTTATAATATTATCCCTTGTATTCATTTTTCCAAATTATCCCCTCCCTCCCTTTACTCCCTTCTCTTGACGACAGGCAATCCCATACATTTTACATGTGTTACAATACAACCTAGATACAATATATGTGTGTAAATACCATTTTCTTGTTGCACATTAAGTATTAGATTCCGAAGGTATAAGTAACCTGGGTAAATTGACAGTAGTGCTAACAATTTACATTCACTTCCCAGTGTTCCTTCTCTGGGTGTAGTTGTTTCTGTCCATCATTGATCAACTGGAAGTGAGTTGGATCTTCTTTATGTTGAAGATATCCACTTCCATCAGAATACATCTTCATACAGCATTGAAGTGTACAGAGATCTTCTGGTTCTGCTCATTTCACTCAGCATCAGTTGATGTCAGTCTCTCCAGGCCTCTCTGTATTCCTCCTGCTGGTCATTTCTTGCAGAGCAATAATATTCCATAACCTTCATATACCATAATTTACCCAACCATTCTCCAATTGATGGACATCCATTCATTTTCCAGTTTCTAGCTACAACAAATAGAGCTGCCACAAACATTTTGGCACATACAGGTCCCTTTCCGCTCTTTAGTATTTCTTTGGGATATAAGCCCAATAGCAGCACTGCTGGGTCAAAGGGTATGCACAGTTTGATAACTTTTGGCGCATAATTCCAGATTGCTCTCCAGAATGGCTGGATGTATTCACAATTCCACCAACAATGTATTAGTGTCCCAGTTTTCCCACATCCCCTCCAACATTCATCATTATTTGTTCCTATCATCTTAGCCAATCTGACAGGTGTGTAGTGGTATCTCAGAGTTGATTGACCTCTTAATTTCCACATACAATTTTACATGACTCAACCATGAGTTGAATGCTTTTTATAAATAATAAATTATAATAATGATGATATAAGGGTGAGTTAGCATCATCATCATTGCTCTGAGTGCTAGAATTCACTCTGATGTTATTTTTTATTGTCCTTCACCCTCTTTTTTTACATCTGATCATTTATTTAACAAGCCCTTTCAACTCTATATCCAAAATGCATCACATCCCACCTGTTCCCATCTATTTCCTCATTTCCACTTCTTTGTTTTCTTGTATTAGCCTCCTGAGTTCTCCCTGTCTCTCATTACCCCCTGCAATCATTCTTTTACACAACAATGTTCCTTACTAACAGTATAGTGGAGAGAGTCCTGGATTTGGAATCAGCAAGTCAAATCTCAACTCCAAAACTGCGTTATAGGTCTGAATACTTTTGGAATGGAGAGAAATGCATTACTCCTCCACTAACACTCCTACAATGACACCTCAAATTATTATAAGCAAGGAAATTATTGGAGGGGAGAATAAATGGATTGCTCTTAGACCTGACTTTTGGACCTTTGAAGAAGACCATAAAGCAAGATTTTAGGACTCTGGGAGACCATAAGAACCATAAAGACCATAAAGAACCTCCTCGATGAGGACATTCCTGAATGTTTTTGGACTATTTTTATTTATCTGAGCAATATTTGACAGTCTTAAAAACTGCTTTAACTAAAAGTATTGAAATATTGTGTTTTTAATAAAAAAGATTGTTTGGTTTGAATCCTTGGCCTAAGCAGAATAGTAAATTGAACACTGGATAAGCCAGGAATCTAGAGAACCAAGATTGGAAATGTGCATCTGCTACAGACCACCTGAAAATAGTTCCCATTGATTTCCCATTTCCTGTTATGGTTGGATATTAAGATCACTTCCAAAGCCAATAATCTACTTCCCTATGAGCAAAACATAGTAATATAATGTAACATCAGATAATGTCATTTCTCATCTCAGAAGCCCTATTTTGTTTCTTGGCTGCTTAGAGAAAAGTCAAAACTCTATCACAACACAGCATCAAGGCCCTCCACAATTCAGCACCATATTACCTGTTTAAAATGTATTCCAAGCTGTGTCTATGGCATTAAGAGAAACTAGTTATATCTTACACTCCATTAAAAAAGGTCTACATTTGATAATAGGAGAGATAGAAAAAGCACTAGAGAAAAAATAGTCAAATTGGACCAAGTATATAAAAAGAGATCAGTACTGTAGGCAAACCAATTGTGAAGGTATCAAAAGACCTGTATTTGAGGCAACTAGAAAAAGGAATGATCACAAAGGTGTGTGTAGAGCAATTACTATTCTGAAATAAAATATCCAAGAAAACATTAGTAACTCCTGACCCAAGTATATAACATTTTAATGACAGTCACAAATTGAGGACATTCTTCAACACAGGTACTAGTAGGAACTAATCTTCACCTTTAGACAATTAACTGAAGGATGTTGAAGATATATAATCCATTCTGATTATTGATTTTTATTATTTTGAAAATCATTTGATTCCGTAGAGGAAAAATCCCTCTTGTAAAACAAGACCATCAAAGTCATTCTAGATTCTTTGAAAGATACAATATAAGAACTCTTTTCATTGACTTTCTGATCATAAATATCACGCAAGTCACAAAACAGGAAAATATATATTCACCAGAATATTTGCTATTGTGCTAGAGGACATGCAGCACTGAATGTAATTAGAAAGGATTTCCTGCAGATGGAAGTTCCTTCATATCTATAAATGTCATTATGTTGAATGCATCAAGTCCCAGAATATTTTAAAGTATCCTAGGAGAGATCCATAATTACTCAAAGTAGTTTTACCTGAGCATCCATACAGGAAACACTAAGTGGATAAAGAATTCCTATTACTCAGGTTATGACATTCATTTGGATAGAATCTGACCATCTAATACAACTAATACAGATTTCTATAATGCACTGAGCCCAGATTTGAATAGGAAGAGGAGAATGGATTGGATTGCTTTTGGGAAAGTGTGAAGTTCTTTTAATGATTCCGTTTCCCATGAAAACAAGGGGTTTTTTATTGTTCTATAGCAATGTTCAAACACTATTGATGTAAGTCAGCAAGATATGAAATATGTCCATCTTTTAAAAAAATAAAAAAGTAGTATCTCAAAAAAAGGCAATGGCAAAGCAAATGGTGTGTATGATTGAATTACTACAAGAAACTAATTAAAAACTCTAGAGAACAGTAAAATATGTCATCAAAGAATTAGAATTTAATTAAATTACAATTTTAAACAGGCTGCTAACATTGTGAAGAATGTCACTTGGACAACTAGCATTCTCTTAAGATCAAGAGAAATTGAGTACATCATATTGTGGAAAACCCCCAATGTTAAGTTTATGGAAGAATGAAGTCAAGAGTCATATAGAATGGGCCAAAGCCTACATTGTCATTTGAGTGTATAAGAATTAAGATACTGGAGTCTTCATAGGAGGGGCAATCATATTGGTAAAAGACCTGGAATCTTTGATGATGGATTAAAGGAGTCAAAATGTTTTAACTGGAAAAGAGAAAACTCAAGTGATATATAAGAATGTTTTAAGTATTTTAACATCTTTCACTTAGAAAAGGGATTAGGCTAGTTCTGTTTGTCATCAGAAGGCAGAAGCAAAAACAACAGATAAAAGATAAAAATTTAGGCTTATGATAATGGGATAGGGTTAACAGCTGTCACACAAGAAGAAGAAGTGACTTGGGAAATTAGAGATTTCTCTTCCTATAAATCTTCAAGCAAAGGCTAGATGAACATGACTTGGATGTATTATATCAATGATTCCATTTTTATCCATACATCTCCATCATCTAGTACAAAACCTGGGATGGAATTGATGTTTAACAAATGTTTATTTTGATTCCGTATTGATTCTTGTTGTTCAATCATGTCCAATTTTGGGGAACACCATTTGATTTTTTTTGCAAAGATATTGGGACAGTTTGCCATTTCCTTCTCTGGTTCATTTGACAGATGAGGAAACTGAGGCAAACAGGGTTAAGTGGCTTGCCCAGGATCGCATATCTAGGAAGTTCTGAGGTCAGATTTGAATTCAGATCTTCCTGACTCTTAACCTTACAGGTAGTAATATAGAGCTTTGGGTAGTTTTTTTTTTAATTTTAAAGAAACAAAGAGGTTTATTAATTTATGCTTCTCATTGCTCTTACCCCCTTTAATTGATATTTTAAATCCCTCTATACATATCTTCATATTAAAAGATATTCTTACATTAGCCATGTCTAAAAATGTATATATACATCTTTCTTTCTTTTAAGTTCACCACCTCACCTTTTTATTGGAAGGTGAGTCTTCTTTCATTCTACATTCTTCTGGGCTCTGGATTTATTACTGTGTTGACCAAAGGCTAAGATCTTATATAATGTTATCATTCTTTAAATTGTTCCAGTTTTCTTTACTTCATTCTACACCAGTTCATAAAGATCTTCCCAGTCTCTTCTGAAATTGTCCATTTCATCATTTCTCATGAGAAAAGAAATTCCATTATGTTCTTATCATAGTTTTTTTAGCCATTTCCCAGTAGGAAGTCACCCCTTTAGTTTTCAGTTTGGGCAACTACAATAAGAATTCCTATAAAATTTTTGTACACCTAGTTTTCTTCTTCTTTCTTTGACTTCTTTGGGAACCAGGTTTTCCAGAAGTATAGAAAAAGTACAGTATAATAAGTTGCTGAGCATTTAAGTCCAACTTATTTTTCAGAATGGCTGAACCAATTCCTAGCTCCATCAGGAGTATATTTCTGTTTTCCCACAGCCCCTCCTACATTTGTTATTCCTTTCTTTTGCATCTTTGCCAGTCTAATAAATGGGAAGTGGAACATCAAAGTTGCTTTCATTTACATTTCTCTAATTATTAGTAATTTAGGGCATTTTTATATAATTATTCATAGCTTGGATTTCTTCCTTTGAAAACTACTTTTTTATATCCTTTGATAATTTATCTGTTGGAAAATGGCTCTTAGACTTGTACATTTGACTCTGTTCTTTAGATATCTTAAAAATGAGACCATTATCAGAGACACTTTTTGCAAAGCCTTTTTTCCAGTTGTCTCTCCCTTCCAATATTTACTAGATTAGACTTATTTGTGCAAAAACTTTTAATTTTATAAAATCAAAAGAGTCTGTTTCATGCTATGTTCATCTCTATCACTTTTGTGTTCATAAATTCTTCCCTGACCCAAAAATCCAAAATTTCTACCTTGCTACGATGCTATGATGTTCCATATTATATCTGTCATTGGGAGGTTGTCTTGGTGTATTATAGAATGAGGTGTTGACCCAAACCTAATTTCTGTCAAACCACTGTCCAGTTATCCCAGAAGTTTTGTTAAATAATGAAATCTTCCCCCAGTAATTAAAGTTCTTAGTTTATCAAACACTATATTATTCTGTGTTGGGGGAGGTAAGAGAGCATGATATTTTTGTTTAGGCTTAGTTTGGGGGGAAGGATTTTCAGGAGGGTTCTTGTTTATTTTGCTTCTGCATATCATGTGCCTAATCTATTCATTCCACTGTTCAATCTCTCTATTTTTTTTAGGAACATCTTTGTAGCACAGTGAACATAGTGCCAAGCCTGGAGACAGGCTCCACTTCCTGAATTCAAATCTGGCCTCAGAAACTTACTATTTGTGTCATCCTGGGCAAGTCACTTAACCCTGCTTGCCTCAGTTTCCTCACCAATAAAACAAGCTGAAGAAGGAAATGGAAAACCACTTCAGTATCTTTGCCCAAAAAAACCCAAATGGGGTCAGAAAAAAAAAACACAATTAAAAATGATTGAACAACAATGAATTGGGTTTTTTTAGTTCTAAAAAATACTATTTTGGGAGTTTGATATGATACTAAAGTAGACTAATTTTGGTAGTATTGTCATATAGTTAAATTTATATAGTCTTTGGATGAAAAGCATTAGTATTTTATGCAATCTGTAGTTGAGCAGAATTTTTTTTCTAGCTCTTCTTGCTGTATTTTTTGTTATATTTAGGAATGCTGATGATTTATACAGATTTATGTGATATCCTGCTACTTTGCTAAAGTTATTAATTATTTAAATCACTTTTTTAATTTCTTCTCTAGAATTCTTTAAGTATTCTGTTATTTTACTTGAACAAAGAGACAATCTGTGGATTTTTTGGTTTGCCTCTGCTTATTACCTCAATTTCTTTTTCTTCTCTTATTGCTACAACTAGCATTTCTAACATGTTAGTAGTAGGAATTATAATGGGCCTTTTTGTTTTCCCCATTGTATCTCTTATTGGAAAGGCCTTGAACTTTCCCCCATTACAGTAAATGATATTTGATTGGGATATATTTATTTGTTACATTAGGGAAAAGATCCATTCCTTGCTATAATTTCTAGAGTTTTTAACAGCAATGACTTAGATTTTCTCAAAAAATTCTGCACCTTGTTAGATTTCTATTATTAATGTTATTAAGATGTTTATATTTATAGATTGCTAGGCATTTTTATAGTAAACTTAAACTCGACATAACATATAATCTTTCTAATATGTTGTTTTATCTATCTTCATAATATTTTATTTTAAATTTTGCATATATTCATTAGGGATATAGGCCATGGTTTTAGTTCTCTGCTTGATCTCTCTCAAGTTTAAGCATCAAAACCATATTTGTATTTTTAAAAAGAAATGACTCTTTTACTATTATCTGTCTAGCATTGGAATTAATTGTTTTTTTGAATGATCGAATTCACTTTGAATCCATCTGGGTCTTAGAGTTTTTTCTTTGACATATTATTTATGATTTCTTCAATTTCTTTTTCAGATTTGGGACTATTTAAATAGCCATTTTCTTCTTTCATTAATTTGAATACTTTATTTTTTACATATGTTTTCCTTTGTTATCAGTTTTGTTAGCACACAATTAGGCAAAACAGCTTCTAATAATTGTCTTTTGAGAAGTTTGTTGTTATTATTTCTAATCTAAGTTACTTTATAAAACAACAATAACAAAAGGACAATTGTGTTTTGTAATTTATAATGGGGGAAGTGGAAAATTGTTACATTCTGGGATTTGCAATTCAGTATGATAAGTGTTCCCTCATTGAAGCTATCAGGTGAAAGCACCTCTTTAAAGACTGACTAAAGGGAAGTTCAGAAAAGTCTATTCTTTCTCCAATCTCCCTTCACAGTGCTGTTCAACCACAGGATCTCTTATTTACTTTGTTCACTTCCTTAACCTGGCCACTGGGCCCAGATGGCTCTGGAGGGGAAAGTGAGGCAGCTGACCTTGCAAGCCCTCCCTCATTTACATCCAATTCACTTGCTTGATATAGCATCACATCAACAGCAACAACAACCTCCTGCATTGTAAATTGATTCCCAAATACAAATATTGAAGCTTAATTGGAAATAATATAAATTTACATTAGGGCAGAGAAGTCTGTCTGAATGTTGGAAATTTCCCAATTTGAGGGCTCTGAGGTATTGTGATTGCATGAATACCATCCTTTCTGATGTCATTTCCAATAAAATATCAAAGTAAGAAATCAATAGATCAGAAGACAATTATCTCATCCCTAAACAAAAAGTCAAGCTAATTGTTAGAAGGTATAATTCTCTTTCCAGACCCCATTGTGAGAAAGGATTGGCAACTGGTGAAGACAGGCCAGATGTGGGTGTTAAAGTCCAGATGAGAATCATCTTCCCTCCTGTCATTAAGGAAAAGGGAGTACAAAAGATGTCACTTTCTGTGGGGAAGAGAGGGATTGAAAGGAAGGCAAGAAAGAAGCAAGTTGCTGATGGATTCCTTCCCTCCCAAGAGGTCCAGGCAAGAGCCCCAGGGAGATCACTGAAATTTAGTTCTGCTTCCTTCATCAGACAAGAAATACACACCATTACCCACTAGTGTTACATTTCATTCAGAGCAAAGTGGAAATAAAATGGGATTTGGGATCTAAAGATCTGGGGCGGTAATTTGACTCTACTTAGAAGGAAGGATGGAGAAGTCAGGAAGACTTGGATTGGAATCCCTGCCTCTTCACTTACTATTTTATCATCCTGAACAAGTAACAACTCCTCTCAACTTGGGTTTCCTGGTTCATGAAATAGGAATCTTTCTCACTGACAAGTCAGGGTTATTATGAATATCTGAACAGTATATTACATTTAGGTGTTATTTGAAGTTTTGTGAAGCCATTTTCAGATTCATTGGACCCTCCCTGTGTAGTAGATGTCCTCTGGATTATTATATTCATTTTACAGAAAATGGTAATTAGTAATTCACTTATGATCACATAGCTAATAAAGATCAGTGCCAAAATTCAGACCAATGTTTTCTTGACTCCAAACTCAGGGCTCTTTCTCCCACATAATATAACCAATTTGCAACCTTGAAGCATCATATAGAAATGAGTTATTATTTGATCAAACAATAGACACTAATTAAACACTGATTTTATGCCAGGTTTTATGTTAAAGTTGGGGCTAAAAAGTAAAAATGGATCTTTACCTCCTACTCTTAAAAAGATGACGTTGATCCTTTCCATATTATGCTTGTTTGTAAAAAAATACACATAAACGTTTTTTTATCCCATCATTTTCAGTAAAAAAGTCTTATTTTTTTTCTTTTTCTTTCATGGAGTGCTTATAATACCTTATTGTAATATGTGGGCCAAGTATTTGGTCATAGGCTATATGTAGGTTAAATAAAAATGTTAGCTCTTGTGTGTTATCTGTTGGCATTTGTATCCTTTTCCCAAACTATTTTTTCCTTATTTTAATTTTTAAAAAGAAAGTAAAAAATTAAATATGCTCATATTATACAATTCTATGTTTATGGATTTCTGAGTTTCTCAACTTTTTCTGTCATCTGCTGAATAGCCCCTCGAAGATGGGATATCAAAAAGGACAACTTTCCTAGACCAAAGAGGGAAGGAGAATGATGTGTCATGTGGATGGAAAGCTCATTTGGAGTCTACGTATCAAACAGAGAAGTTGATTTTGGATCCTAGGAGTAAGAGGAACCCATTTCGATTCAGTGATTAAGAAGTGACATGGGCAGTCATTAAAGTATTTGATGGATTGAAGAGACAAGACAGAAAGGCCAGTTAGCAGCTGTTAATTAATCAATCAATAAGGAGCTACTGTCAGATGGCACATGGGAAAGAACTCTGGGCCTGGAGTCAGGAAAATCCAGCTTTCTGTTTTCAAATCTGGCACTTATTCTGTGTCACGCTGGACAAGTCACATGACCCTGTTTACCTCAGTTTCCTTATCTGTAAAATGAGCCAGAGAAGGAAATGGCAAACTGCCCCAGTATCTTTGCCAAGAAAATCCCAAATGGGATCATGAAGAATCAGATATGATTGAAAACTGATGGAACAGCAAATACTGTGACACAAGCATCATGCTGAGCACCGGACATAAAGAGAGGTCAAAAAGCACGGCCTTTGTGCTCAGGAAACTTCTATTCTAATAAGGAAACATCATATAAATACATAGACCCAACTTGTACACAGTGTCAATACATATTCATTATAGGGCAGGGATGAGGGGAGAGAACCAGGAAAGATATCCTATAGAACACGGGATTCAGACCAAGTCTTGAGGGAAGCCAGGAGGCAAAGGTAAGGAGGGAGATCACATCTGAGGAATAGGATGGCAGAGCTGGACAGAGAACAGAGAATTGAGAAAGAATGGAAAGGCACTTGGGAAGATCCCTGAATGTCCAACACAGCATTCAATATTTGATGTGGAAGGCCATGGGGAACCATGGGCTGATGAGTACCATGATTGGACCTGCCCTTTAGGAGCTGAGTCAAGGAAGAAGTAAGGAGAGGTAAGAACCTGCTGAGTCTCCCCAGTGGTGAGTGTGGTAAGAGAGGAGGCAGCCTCTCCAGAAGGTGAGTGTGGTAAAGAGAGGAGGGAGGGAGGGAGGCTCCTTAGCAGGTGAGTTCAGTAAGGAGAGGAGGCAGGGAGGCTCTCCAGCAGGTGAATGTAATATGGAGAAGAAGCAGGGAGGCTCTCTAGAAGGTGAGTGTGGTAAGGAGAGGAGGCAAGGAGGCTCCCCAGAGATAGTTCACGGCTGAGACTATGAAGCTTACATCAGAGCAGTATGGGCAGGGGGACGTATGGGCAGAGAAAAGAGCACACAAATGAGAGATTTGCTAAAGGCAGAAAGAACAAGATGACCCCAGATTGTTGGGGTGCACACAAGGAAGGAATCAAGGATTTCACCCAGACTGGGAGCTTTTATACCTGGGGGAATGAGAGCACCCTTAATAGCCATTGAAAAGTTAGGCATTTGGAGAGGCTTGAGGGGAGAGATATTGAGTTTTTAGACATGTTGAGTTTGAAATGCTAGAAGGCAACAATTCAAGATCTGAAGGATGAGGGACTAAATTGAGGCTGTGGGCTGGATGAAAGCCTCAGTCAAATCCAGAGGCTCGGGCCTCCCCTGGCTACATTCATGTTAGCTTGATGAAAATAAGGGACATGTATGAAGAACGATGTGCAGGGAGAAATGATAATATTGGCCAAATGACTGATAACTTTTAGGTTAGCCGATGTTCAGGGTTCCTTCCCACTCTCAGCTTTCAGGTTCTAAATGAGTGATCTTCCTGGATTTTCTCTTCCTCAGCTCTGTTGCTTCCTCCTAGTTCTATACTGAACCTCATTTTCTAAAGGAAACGTCCATCGTGGTCTCTGATGGTCATTTGGCCCATAGGCAGAATTTCCCATCAGACCACTGAACGCCTTTGTAACCCTGTGGACGGCAAGTGGGACACAGTCAAGGCGGCTGCTGCAAATTGAAACATCAGTATGCAGAAAGCTCTTTCTTCTGGCAAATTACTGAGTTTTCTGCTTGGGTGAACACGCTGTTCCCAATGGAGCCCTGCAGGGAGATGGTCACTGCTTCTGCTGTAATTACCTGCTTATGGAAACCAACCCAGAGCAGTGTGGCTCCTCCTAATTATCTGATTGAAGCTCAGCGTGCTCCAGACTCTGCGTGTGTCTTCCTAAAATGCTCCTTAGCTTTGAAACAATGTGAAAGACTATAAAATCAACCAAAGCAAGATCAGTTTCCATCGCCAGGCCGGCTCTTTATTGGGACATCATCTATCTGTACCCTTTGGTTAATAGCCTGCTAAGGACCATCAAGGAGACATCCCAGCATGACCAATTGTTCATTGAAGAAATAAGAGCCCAAGGAAGGATAATAACGGGGCATATCCAGCCCAAAGGCAAAAATCAGGATTCGCTCAGGGAATCTCTGAAACTCAGTGTATAGAAGTGGTCTGTTACCCAAAAATAATAACAACAACAATAATAATATAGTAAAAGTAATAATAACAGTAATAGTCAAAAGAATAATAATAAGAAGTAGTATGTCCTAGCTGATTTTGGAATCAAAAAACCTTGGGTTAAGCTCCACATTTAAAACTTATTGGGAGCCTAATTCTGTCTCTCGCTTCCCTCTGGCAGTTTCCTTGTTGGATCTACCATAATGGAGATCCTTTTTTGATGGAAATTGAACCAGATGACTGACAAGTTTTCCCACTCTAAAATGTTGTAATTCTGTGATTCTTCAAGACTGTTCATTGAAGACTGGTTGCTAGACGGCATTGGTGGATGGAGTTTCCTCACTGGGATTTCACCAGTTTGATGAAATCCCCAGTCTGAATTGGTGATAATGGGGATAAGGATGGTAGTAGTGATACTAGTTAATAATGTCTACCTAGAAACAGAAGACAAGGGATGATTTGATTTCACACACACAGATACACACACACACACACACACACACACACACACACACACACACAAACAAACACTCACAGTATCCCACTTCAAGGGAAAGGTAGAGGACAGCTTGGATTGTCCCCTTTGGCCCCAGAGAGCAGAATGAGGAACAATGGGTGAGAGAGGCAATGAGAGTGAGTTAAGGAAAACTTCCTCATAATTAGAACTAACCCAGAGTGGAAGAGCTGTCTTGAGGAGTGATGGATCGTCCCTCCTTGGAGGTCTTCAATAACGCCACGGATGACAATTTGTTCTCACTGGGATTTTTTTTATTTTGCGACTGACATCATGTTTTCCAGCTCTCATATTCCAGGATTCTGTGAATCTGAACGCTGAAAAGGAGGTTGGAAGTCATCTAGTCCAATCCCTTGTTGTACATGAGGATAAACTGAACACATGGGGGGGGCCTTGCCCAAGATCACAAAGCTGCCACTCCAATTCAAGTCTTCCAATGCCCATTCTATTGCATGCCAGTATTCCCTAGTCACAAGGTCCTGGATGGAGAACTAGGAGGAAATCATCCCAACGCCCTCACTTTACAGATGGAGAGGTAAGTGTCTTGCCCTAGATCACACAGGTGGGCATCTGTGGAGTTGAGCCCAGGACCCCTGATTCCAGATCCAGAAGGCTTGATCCTCCTCTGGCTACATTCATGTTAGCCTGCTGAAAATAAGGAATATAACTCTTTGGGTTCTCCTTCCGAAAAAAATCTAACTCCAAGGGAAGATCCCATGCTGCTTGGAGGAAGACAATGAAGAAAAAGGAATACTGCTATGCCCTGGACAGGGTCAGAAACCTGTCCAATTAATCCTGAAGCCCAAATTGGGATGATGATAATAATTGCATCTCAGAGATATGGCTAGCCTTGGGTCTGGATGGATTCCAGAAGCTCTTTGCAGATTTTCTAGCTAATAGACATTGCATGTGGTGGTGAGAGGGGGGGAGGAGAGAAGAGGGATGCTCCGGGATGCAGCTGCTTCTGGGGAAAAATGCAGAAACCACTAAACAGCTGCAGTGTCCTCCCCCACCCTCACTTCCCCAACCCGCAGCAGAGTTTTAGGCCTTCAGGAAAACCTCTGCCTGCTATACATGTCCCTAATCACACACCCCTTGGGAATCCTAGTTTTGCATCTCCATCATTCTCCCTCCCTCATATCCTCATAGAGGCTTTGGTATAAGTTTCATAAACTTGATGGAATTTGGGGGGACCCCAGCTGCCTCTCTGCCCCCGCTCCCTCTGGAAATGACCCATTTCTTCAGATTTGGGGAGTTTTATGGATAATAGAACTTACTCCTTTCTATACCCAATGATTTCTAAATCTCATGCATTTCCATCCTGTCATAAACCTATAGAGAGTTATAAAAGACCTCCTTCCTTTTCAGATCTTCACCACTTCCTAGTCCTGAGACTTAGAGACAGAATAAAACAGACCATAACAATAAGAGCCGACACTCAAAAATTGGCAGAGTGCTTTACGCCTGTTATATCATTTGGTCCTGTCATCTACCCTAAGAGATGGGTGATATCATTACCCCAATTTAGAGATAAGCAAACTGAGGCTGAAGAGTCAGTGTCTGAGGGACATCTGAGCTCAGATTTTCCAGATCTACTGAGATGCCAGATGGAAACCCCTTCAGCTCCAGAGCTACGGCCTTAGGCCTGACTTTAGGTCAGGGGCTCCTCTCTAGGCCAGATGCTTCCTCTTTGGCCAAAGAGGCTGGGCCTAAATGGTTTCTACTTCCAACTCTGGAAGTGTTGTATGTCCATTGTATATATGTCTGTGTACATGCATGTATTGTATGTATGAAGTATGATAAATCCACTAACCCCATCTTCCAGATGAGGGAACTAATCCCAGAAAGGTATATAATCTACCCAAGATCACACATCTAATAAATGGTAATTCTCTTTCCTAGAATGAAGTCATTTCCTTCTGCTCTTGTCTCTTACAAATAAAGATTTGTATAAAAGATTTGTATAAAAATACATATATTGGTGGAAGGGGATGAAGGTAAGAGGGATGGGGGAGAGAAGATATTCTAGCTCCTTCACTAGAATAAGTTCATTTCAGCCCTTGATGAAGAAATCTTGATGAGCCTAATTTTAAAAGCCTTTTCTGGTCTCGCTCAGCTGAAGAATTTTCCATTCTCCATGGGCCATAATGTAAGTCATCACATCAGGGCTTTTCTGCACATCTATAAATAGTGTCTCCATGTGAGCCCCGGCCCCGACAGGCCATTTTCATTACTTAAGCATGTCCGTGATCATGAGAACAAATGCCACTGCCCGGAAGGCCAGGCTCCCCCAGCCAGCCAGCCAGCCTCCGAGGCACATGTTGGGCAAATGTTCCTCAGCCTGCTGGGCTCTGGGAAGGACAAAGAGACTAGACAGGGGCAAGGAAAGAGACTCCAATGAGGTCCCAGGATAATGAAGTCATTGAGAAGTGGGGGCATCTGTAGGCTGGAGGGTCCTGAATGAAACAGCATGACCAAGAGAGTGACCGGCCCTCCTGTTAAGCCGGGAAGTCTAATGGAACTTTAAGGGCTGCTAGAAAGGATTTTTAAGGGGAATAAAGAGCTGGAGGTCTTTAAGGAGTCAGAATTTGAATTCAGGTCCTTTGACCCCAAATCCAGAGTTCTTTCTACTGTACATCCTCCTGTGGTCTTAGCTATCTGCATCGAGAAGAGATTAAGTAACTCGTTTAAGATGGATCACAGGGAGCTCCTGCATCTAGCCTTCCTCTACCGTTTTATACAAAATTATCATTATTATATCTGACTTTATGGTGGGTTTTTCAGTATGAAAAATGTTCTACATATATTATCTCACAACAAATCTGTGATGTAGGTACCATAGATATAATTATTACCATTTTACAGATAAGGAAACTGAGGGAAAGGGAGTGTCAGGAACTTTGGTCACTTAACTTTGTATCAAAGTATCAAACACAGGATTCCAAAGTAAAATGTAAACTCCAGCTCTCTTTAATGTTGCCAATTTCCACTTAAGGATCATTAGAGAGAACTGGGGCTATTTAGTTTAGAGAAGAAAAGATTCAGGGGAATGTGATAATGGATTTCTATTTTCCTAGGGGCTGCCATGTGGCTTCTTCTGTTAGGTCCCAGGGGACTAAATTAGGAGCATGAGGTGCAAGAGGGAATTTGAGTTTGACTTGACAATCAGAGCCACCCAGAGGAAGGAGATGTGGACTCTTTCCCTCAATAGAACACTTCTATCGGAAGCCACATGATCACTTTAAGGAGGAGGAAAAGGAATCCCTTTTTAAAATCTGAGTTGGACTCTCGGAGTCCCCTTCAGCTCCATGTTTTTGAGGATTGGTGGGTTGGTTAAGAAAAGCACAAAAATACTATCAGAATCCCTCAAGTGGGGCAGGATGGGGTGAAGATTGAGGGAAGTAGGATGTGGGGAATGGCTGGGGAAAGGTGCCTTCCAGTTCTAAAGCCCATTGAAATCCTAGCCCTCCTCCAAGGCTCACGCTTAAAGGTCACATCCTCTGTGAAGTCCGGCTCATGGACCCAGAATTCTAGAGATCCCTTCCTTCCTCGATTCAGGGTCATGAGCCTCTGAGAATCTTTACAGAGGATGTGACCTTTAAAGAGTGAGCCTTGGAGGAAGCTAGGATTTCAACAGGTAGAGTGAGAAGACAAGGGGAGAGAGCATGGCAGGTCAAGTAGAAGGAAACCACTTGTTCAAAAGCTCAGTAGCTTCCGAAAGACTTGGGATAAGGAATCCTCCCAAGAGACATCTGATGGAGTCTAACTAAGGGAAAAGCAATCTTTTCAGCAAGTTTCCCTAATAAAGGTCTCATTCCCTGATTCAATTCTTTCCAAATTAATAAATGGCAAAAAACACAAATGGCCAGTTTTCAAAACAAAAAATTCAAATTATCAGTCATGATTTTTAAAAATTCTTCATCACTGATAATTAAAGCATGAACTCCTTGGGAGCAGGTACTGTTTTTATCTGTCTTTGTGAGCCCGGTGATTAACACAGGACCCAGAACATGTTAAATGCTTAATCAATGGTTGTTGTGTTGACTTCATAGATAAATTCAAACTGAAGCAACTCACATCACAAGTTGTAACACATCACAAGTTGTAACTCATCCCTATCAGATCACAGGAAAAAGGAAAAAAGAACTAATAGGAGAGCTTCTTCAGGAAATGGGCACATTAAAGCACAATTAATGGAGCTAGACCAATAGATTTGGTCATTCTAGAAAGCAGTTTGGAGCTATGCCCCCCAAATTAATAAATTTTACATACCCCTTGGCCCTACGATACTACTACTACTGGGCCTATACACCAAAAATATCAAAGAAAGAAGAAAATTACTCAGAAGTACAAAAAAATATTGATAGCAGCTCTTTTTATCATGACTAAGAACCAGAAACTAAAAAGGTGTCCATCAATTGGAAAATGAGCAAATTATAGTACATGAACATAATCAAATACCACTGTGCTTTTAGAAATGATGAAATAATTTTAGAAAACTCTTAAGAAGTTTATATGAACTGATTCAGGGTGAAGTAGCAGAACAAGGAGAATGATTTTTACTAAAAACATCATAAAAATCAACAACATGAAAAGACCATCATCTCCTCCTGGCTTCTTTCAAATCTTAACTTATCTTACTTTCTGGAAGAAGCTTTTCCCAGGCCTCCTTAATCTTGTTCTACCTCTGACTATACTCCATTTATGATGTCTATAGCTTGTGTAAAGACTGCTAGGGAGTGAACAGAGCAGTGGGCTAGGAATCAGGCTGACTCATCTTCCTAGGTTCAAATCCAGCCTCAGACACTCACTAGCTGTGTGATCGTGGGCAAGTTGCCTCACCCTGTCTGCCTCAGTTTTCTCAACTGTAAAATGAGCTAGAGAAGGAAATGCCCAACTCCTCCAGTATCTTTGTCAAGAAAATCCCAAATGGAGTCACAACAAATCAGACATGATTGAAACAACACAACAAAACAAAGCAGTTTGTGTGTACAGAATTATTTGCATGGTGTCTCCCCCATGAAATGACTGTATACCCTTTCTTTACCTTTTTCCCAGTACTTAGTGCAGTACCTGGCACAGGTGCTTCATAAATGTTCATTGACTGTTGACTGACTGAATACAATGAGCATCCATGATTCTAGGGGACTAATGATGAAGAATGCTATCTCCTGACTGAATGATGATGGAGCCCATATGCAAAATGAGATACACATGCTTGGACATAATAACCATTGTGGGAATGTGTTTTGCTGGGCAATTTATATTTGTTCAAAGGACTTCATTCTTTTCTTAGTTTCCAAATGGAAATGGAAGAAAGAGAAGAGAGGTGAAAAGGTATGAAAATAAATCCTCATTAATTAACAAAATAAAATTTAATCTATAAAAAAGAGAAATCTAGAAAAGGCAATAGCCTCTATCTCAGAAATCAAGAAAAAAGTTTAGGGGCTCTCAGAGGAAAAAGACATCTTCTGTTATACTTCATTATACTGTGGATATCAAGATAAACAAGGAGAAAACTTTTCTCCTATATAGAAGGAAGGAAAGAAGGAAGGTGGGGGGAAAGAAGGAAGGAGGGAGGGGGAAGGGAGGAAGGAAGGAAGGAAGGAAGGAAAGAAGGAAGGAAGGAAAGAAGGAAGGAAGGAAGGAAGGAAGGAAGGAAAGAAGGAAGGAAGGAAGGAAGGAAGGAAGGAAGGAAGGAAAGAGAAAGAGAGGAAGGGAAAGGGAGGGAAATATTTATTTAGTATTTACTATGTGCTAAGCACTGGAGATTCAAATACAAAATGAAGATACCCTCTACCCTTAAAAAGTTTACATTGTAATGGGGGAAAACCACATATATAAAGAAGTCATTTCTGAAATAATCTATGAGATTTCCATTTTAAATAGAGAATCACAGTCATTAATAACTTCTCAGCCTCATCTAACCCAAGGATTCTAGGATTTTGGAATCCCAGGAACACATTAAAGTTGATTTGGAGAGTTGTTGGTCAGCTACCCATCATCTAAATCACTAAATCACAAAACCATAGAATTAGAAATGAGCACAGAGGCCATCTTAACCACAGAGAAATGAGAATCCCTTCCACAATTCTGCTGATACATGATTGTCCAACTTCTACATAAAATTCTGTATAAGTGCAGGCAGCTCCTCACTACCTGAGATAGCTAGTTACATTCTGAGACAGTTTTGATGGGATGAAAGCTTTTCCTGACATTGCCAAATCAGTCACTTTACATCAAGGCCATCTTCTCTTTTTGGCCATTAGTATTAAAAATTTAGTGATTAATACTTTTCATTGTTTCTATTGGGCTTATATCCCAAAGAGATCATAAAGGAGGGAAAGGGACCCATATGTGCAAAAATGTCTGTAGCAGCCTTTTTTGTAGTGGCAAGGAGCTGGAAACATGGGTGAATGCCCATCAGTTGGGGAATGGCTGAATAAGTTATTGTATATGAATATTATGGAATATTATCATTCTGTAAGAAACGATCAGCAGGCTGATTTCAGAGATGCCTGGAGAGACTTACAGGAACTGATGAGTGAAGTGAACAGAACCAGGAGATCATTATACATGGCAACAAGAAGATTATAGGAGGATCAATTCTGATGAACATGACAATGAGATGATTAAAGTCAATTCCAATGATCTTATGATGAAGAGAGCCATCTACAGAGAGAGGACTGTGGGAACTGAGTGTGGATCATAACATTCTCACTCTTTTTGTTGTTTGCTTTTTGCTTGCATTTTTTTTCTTTTTGATTGGTTTTTCTTATGCAGCAAGATAACTGTATAAATATGTATACATATATTGAATTTATTTTTAATATGTTTAACATATATTGGATTTCTTGCCATCTAGGAGAGCAGGTGGAGGAAGGAGGGGAAAATTTTGAAACAAAATGTCTTGCAAGGTTAAACATGCATATGTTTTGAAAATAAAAAGCTTTAATTTTAAAAATAAAAACTTTTCATTGTAAGAGACTGGAATTTATTACCTTCCTGCCCTACTTCTAATTTTCCAAAACAGAATCAGAGTCTATCTCTTCTTAATCCCCACCCCTAGTCAATTTTTCAGCACTTGGTACACTTGACACCAAAAAGAAATTCAATTATGACATGGTACCCCAGAGACAATGCTCAGCTTGGGCTCCCTGATTCTGCTTGGACCTGTAAGAAATCCTAGTGAGGAATCCCAGTGAGTCTTGAGCATGCCTTTGATGTGTAAATTTATTTGTTGAGAACTTTGGAAGGTGCTAACAGTTATCTGATAAAATCTCAGGAAGCACAAGACGGATCAGTCACCCTTCTGGTCCCTTAACTAATGAGTGTCCTTTATGAAAGACCTGTGTTTACCTTGGAGACCTGGTCAGTTCCTGGAGTAAACATAATCCCCCTAAAGGAATGGACAAATATTCTCCTTGGTGGGCCTCTTGTGATGGAGCATCCTGTACCTGGGAAGCTGCTACAACTCAAGAGTCACATATCAAATGAGAATACTTAGTATAGTGCCTTCTTTGTTCTCAGCCTATAAAAATCCATTAGTGGAAAGGGACTTGGAGGATTTGGGGTAGGAATACTTGCCTAGCAATGGATCCTACCCACTCTGAATAGCTGGGACCACTAGTCCTCCCAGCCAAGGAATTCAGATGTTGGTGCTTCCTCGAAGTGGTGATGATGTATGATGTATGTTGGTTGTTGTAGTGGCCACTCTGTTTGTTGTGTATTAATTTTTTGTGCTATGAGTTTTGTCTTTTCTTATGTCTTATTTAAATCAGGTTCTGAGCAGTAACAAATTTATATTCATCCTCTTTTAAGACTATGTCTGTTGGATGCAAATTCCAACCTTAGATTAATCATACAGGGACTGGCAATGTTCTTTGGATTCTGAAATAAAAGAGAGCAAAGATGTCAACGTTATCATGGAAAGCTGTGTGGGTGCAGTAGACAGTGGTCTTCTTTCCTTCTGAGTGGGGTTTCCCAGTGTTTCCCCTTCTGGAGTTTTGTCTCTACCTGCCCAATCATCTTGGCAATTATCTTAATCCTGTGGAGGCCCATTTATACTGTCAGCATCTTAAGGTAATGAGTTCCACATGCTTCCTCTTCCCTGGATAATGTGGTAAAGGTCTAAAAGAGATTTCCCTGTTTCTTCTAATAGCATCAGAATTCTCCCAATGACCCAAGCTTCAAAGCTTAGAGTCATCATTCGATATGATGATTAGTGAGGAAGGGAGGGATCCTGTAGCTTCCAAGCATACGGAAAAAAGTTGAGGCCAAAATGGCCATCCCTTTGCTCTCAGCATCCTTGATCAGCTTTAGTTCATTCTGGGCTTCAGGGGACCCCATCTTATTCTTGTCATGGGGGGAAGAGCTACTGAATCCAACTTCTACCATCTATACATCTCTGTTACAAATCTGGGATGGTTTTAATGAGTTGTTGTATGACCACTTTGGTTGATCTTTTAGGCAGCTGTCCCTTTTCTTACTCATCAGGATTATTTCTGATTTTACCTTCTATATTTCCATCTTAAGGGCTTCCCATTCCTTTTGGGCTGATTTAACATTTTTGTTTTTGTTGCTATTTTGAGTTTTTTTGGTCACAGAGCAGTTTGGTGAAGCCTGCAAGCTCCTTTGATGAATAATGTTTTTAATTTGAAGTAAACGCCAAAATAAATTAAATTAGTAAATTTAATAAAATAAATTAAATTGAAGTAAATGCTAAATTTTAAATAGAGGTTAGTGAAAGTAAAGATACATTTTTTCTCATCCAAGTTCATGCACTCAATAAAAACCATCCACAGACATCTTAGGAATACATGAATCCCAAGTTAAGAATCCCTATCCAATAGAATATTTAATCATTTGAGTCTAATATACTTTCTATAGACATTTTTCAAATTGCTTTCCCCAGATCTGACATGCTTATTGGATTCTTCAAAGCTTTTCTCTCCCTGTCTGTGACAAACTGTGAAGTACCCACTTATCCCCAAGGTCAGTGACATTTCCTAGTCAAGTACCTGATTCCTCAGATCTTCCTGACTCCATGTCCGATGCTCTATTCATTCAAATATTATACTTCCTGCTAGATTCAGGCATCTAGACGGGGGCACCTTGCCCAATCTCATCTTTGTATTCCTAGCACTAAGTATGATACCCTGAACACTAATGAAACTTTAAAAAAAGTGATGAAATGATAATTGTGAGGAGACCAAGTTTCCAATGGTTCAGAGCCAGTAGAAAAACTAACTATCGGGTTCTCCTTTAGTTCTCTAGCTCTTAAATGTCAGGGGAGATGTTCAATCATAGCAGCACCCCTCAAAAAGACAGATCACTTATTGAGGGAAAGAGAGACTATTTTGTGATCGTTAGAACAGGTTCACATTACACTTGACTTCCTTTTTTGTATCTATGACATTCATTTTCAAAGAGTTTTCACTATGTCTGACTTTATCCTCTATTCTAGATTCATCCAAACTAAGTGGTAAAAAGACATTCCTAATAGAGAGAGAATCCTGGACTAGAACTAGGAGACTTGCTTTCAAAGTCTGAGACTGCTAAAACTCACTAAGGGATCATGGGGAGGACAATTAGATATTCTGGACCTGACTATGATCTCTGAGAGCCCTCTCTGCCCTAACAAATCTACATTCTAAGATTCTCAAACATTCTACATTCTAAGACCTCTCCTAATTCCTTGGAATTCTGTGTTCTAATGTTCATTCAAACTAAAAGATTCTATGTTCTCAGGCTCCTAGTTCCGACATTCTATGTCCTAAGGCCTTTCCCAAGTTTGAAAATCTTCAAGCTATAAAGTTCTGTGTTCTCAGGCTCCTTCTAGTTCTGACATTCTATGTTCTAAGGCCTTTCCCAAGTTTGAAAATCTATGTTCTAATGTTTCTTCAATCTATAAAGTTCTGTGTTCTCAGGCTCCTTCTCGTTCTGACATTCTATGTTCTAAGGCCTTTCCCAAGTTTGAAAATCTATGTTCTAATGTTTCTTCAATCTATAAAGTTCTGTGTTCTCAAGCTCCTTCTCGTTCTGACATTCTATGTTCTAAAGCTTTTCCTAAGTTTGAAAATGTATGGCTACACCCAGAGAAGGAACACTGGGAAATGAGTGTAAACTGTTAGCATTTTTTGTTTTTCTCCCCAGGTTATTTTTACCTTCCGAATCCAATCCTTCCTTTGCAACAACAACAAAAACAAAATTCGGTTCTGCACATATATATTGTACCTAGGATATAACATATTTAATATATATGGGACTGCCTGCCATCTGGGGGGGGTGAAGGAAAGGAGGGGAAAATTCGGAACAGAAGTGAGTGCATGGGATAATGTTGTAAAAAATTACCCATACATATGTACTGTCAAAAAATGTTATAATTATAAAATTAATAAAAAAATTTTTAAAAGAAAATCTATGTTCTAATATTTCTTCAAGTTATAAAGTTCTGTGTTCTCAGGCTCCTTCTTGTCCTGACATTCTATATTCTAAGGCCTTTCCCAAGTTTGAAAATCTATGGTCTAATATTCCTTTAAGCTCTGACATGGTAGAATTATATGATGAGACAAATTTAATTATTTGGGTGTTTCAGAGACTTTGTGCCTGCCACTGATGCTGCCTTTTTTCCCCAAGATAATGGAGGAGGGGGACAGCATGAGGAGGAGGCGTGAGGAATCACAGGCAGCCCATTGGAGGAGAAAACCTCTCATTCATCTGCATTAATCACTACAATGCCCAGGCTGAATTCCGGAAATACAATCTCTCTGTTCCTGCCTGCTTCGTAGCCAGCTGCCAAACATGTGTGATTCAAGCTGGAAAGAGTTCAATTAGGGACACTGGGTTATTGAACATGATAAAAATAACTGAGTTCCAGCAATATGGTGTGTGTACAGAGGGCATTGGTTCTTTCTGTCCCAGTCTGGTATAATGGAAAAAACTCGAGCTTTAGGTTCAGAAGACCTGAGTTCAAATCCTGCCTTGGAAAAAAGGCGATCTTGGACAAAGTTAATTAATTTCTCTGGCTTTGCTTTCCTCTGCTATAAAGAGCAGCAGGTGGCTCAGAGGATAGAGTACCTAGACTGGAGTTAGCAAGGGTTGAGTTCAAATCCAACCTCAGACACTTACCTATGTATGCTATGTGAACCTGGCAAGTCATTTTACTCTGTGTGCCTCAGTTTCCTCATCTGTCAAACAAACTGGAGAAGGAAATAGCAAACCATGCCAGTACTCTGCCAAGAAAACCCAAATGGGTCATGAAGCATTCACATGGAAATGAAATCCCAGGTCCAGTCCTTATGCTTATGGGCCAGGTTCTGGATCCTGGAGATATCAAGCCATGCCTTCGAGAAGGTGAAATTCTGCTGGGACGCTGTAGCACATTTCTCCCCCTCCCCCACTTTCTTTTTATAGGGCCATGCTACCTGATGCAATCTCTTCCCCAAAGCCAGAATTCCAGATTTCTTATTTTTCTCTCTAATAAACAGCACTACGAATTCAAATTGGGCTCAGGAGATTCCCTTCCAGCCCGACCAGAGCATCAGGAACTGGCCAGGATTTGACCCCAGGCTCCCCTTATTCCAACTCCTCCAATCTTCCATCACATCTCATCTTCTCCTTTGCCTTGGAGATGATAAGAAAGTGTGACTAGGAGCCCTAGATTACCTCTCTACATCCTCGACTTTTTCTGCACATATTCCATGCAATTCTGGGCAAGAGAATTCACCATATTCTAACTTACCTTACATCTAATTATGGACATAGACTCACGGGATCCCAGATTTCATTCTAGAAGAGAAATCGGGGAGTCATTAAATTTCACGCACACCCTTATGGACAGAATGGGAAACAGAGTCAGAGAAGTTGAATAAATTGCCCAGATTCACACTCTTGACAAGCAGCAGAGGAAACCTGGGTCTTTTAACTTTCTACTGAACCCCCATCGTCCTCTCCCCCAGTTTCTGACTTGAATTCAAGACAGGGGCTGTCTTGTTGCTCCTAATCCATTCTTGCGAGATAGACCAGAATCCCCCTGAGCACTGAGAATCAGCTGTGCTCTGACCAGGAACCAGGAACTGGAAAGCCCAAGCCAGCCTGCCTGACATCACTGACTCATCATCTCCTACCTGAAATGACTTCTGCAAAGATCATGAACCAATTAAGCCTCAAATGGGCCACGGGGCTTAAGGCGCTGGGGAGGGGGGGAATCATGATATCCTGCTTCTTGGAAGCCTATGACTGAGCAAGGCCCCGGGAGCAAACCTCTGACTCACCAGCCGCCGGTGTTTCCTTTAAGGGTCACTTAGTGGGACCTTTCTCTCCCATTAAATGTCTGGTGGGCAGGAACATTGCTGATGGAAGAGAGTGACGTCAAGCCCAGGAGATAATGGGTAAGGCATGGGGATGGGCCCCCATCAAATGTTCCCTAGGATAATGATTGGCTCATACCCATCAGCTCAGCCTCCTTTCATCTGGAGGGGGATCTCCTTGCATTTATAGCAGATAGCTAATTAGACTCCCCCACGGGGCATCACAGGGTACATTTACGTATGTATCCGTGCAGAAAGAAATGCACTCTGGCTAATTGCCTCTCATTTGTACTCAGGAACGCCTTTCACACGGGATCTCAAAGCGATTTTCCAACTGAAGTCGGGGAGTTAATTATTCCCTTCTTGGGAGGTCCTGGGGCGACCAGAGTCCCTTTGTAAATTATCCTTTCTGGGCACAGGGCTGGCATGTTTGGTGGTGGGAGATCCCTGTGGGGAAGAAAGGAGAGGAGATCACAGGTCTACAACTGCAAGGGACCGCCCATCCAGCCCCCTCACTGATAAATGAGAGAAGTGAGGGCAAAAGAGAGGATGTGATTTGTTCACACAGGTATCCATTAGCAGGATTGAAATCCAGATCTTTAGGCCCCAGGGGTAGCTCTGCTCCTACAGCATCGAGGAGAAAGAGGAAGTTCAGCTAGAATATAGAGAAAAAGGAGCTGGAGGCCAGCCTCCATAAAAATAATTTTATAGATTTTCCAATTTTACAGATTAGAAAATGGGGCCCAGAGAAGTGAAAGATCTTCTTAGTGTCACATGAGTGATAAAACTGGGTATCCTAAACCCAATCAGTACCATTAACCCATTCTATTCATGGTAGAGTGAGGAAGAAGAGTAAGGGGAAGAAGACTAGAAGGAAGAGGGGGAAAGAAGCAAGGGAGAGAAGGGTGGAAAGGATGAGGAAAGCCAGGCCTCCCTGGCCTTTCTAACTCTTCCCAGCCTTTTCTTTAGCGCACATATGTCCAGTCCTCCCCTACCATATTCTAAATGAACCCAAAGTTCAGCTACAATCATCAGTCTACATGCTATTCTTTTGGATTTCAAATTGTTGAATTTCACAAGTACTTATTAAACTGCGTGACCTGTGCGCTGTGATCTGGACAAGTCTCAGTTTGCCTCAGTTTCTTCCTCTGTCAAATGAGTTGGAGAAGGAAATGGCAAACCACTCCAGTATCCCTGCCAAGAAAACTTCAAATGGGGCCACGGAAAGTTGGATATGACTAAAAAATGCTTGAACAACCAGCACAAACCCTAGCTGGCCAGGTTCTTAGAATACCAATTTGAGAAGCTAGCCCTTCCATCGGGGGACTTACATCTTACTGGAAATGTAACCTATAAGTAGAGAAGAATGCTCCCCAAAACAATCATCTGCTCGTCCTGGTACACCCCAGAGTTTCCCATCAGGAGCATCGAGAGAGCTGTGAAGATTTCCCCATTATGTGTTCCATGGGAGGCGGTGCTGGATGCAGTTCGAGGAGCTGTTCAAAGCCCAACTTTGATAAGGAGAGAAAGGGGTACCTCAAAAAGCAAGCCAGATGGCGGAGTCAGAACCAGGGTTCAAATCCTGGGATTGATGCTTTCCACTGGGTGACTTTGAGCAAAATCACTTCTCTGCCCTGAGCTTCTGCTTTAGTGCTTGTGCAGTCATTTTTCAGCTGTGTCCAACTCTTTGTGACCCAATTTTGGGAATTAATTGGCAAAAATACTGGAGTTGTTTACAATCCCATTCCCTTTTCCAGCTCATTTTTCAGATGATCAAATTGAGGCAAACAGGGTTAAGTGACTTTACCAGGGTCACACACCTAGTAAATTTCTGAGGTTTGATTTTAATTCATGAAGATGAGTCTTCCTAACTCCAGGCCCATCGCACTATCCAGCTTGCCACCCAGCTGTCCCATCTTCTGCTTCCTCAAGTATAAATTAATGACCTTGGAGCAGCTGATCTCTGAGTCACTCATCCATCAGCATCAGTCATGGAACCTGGAAAGTGACATGTTTGTACAAGATGGCCCCTAAGATTCTCTCCAGCCCCGAATCTACAATCTCATATAAAATCAAGCTAGGTAATAATAATAACTTTAATTCATGTTACTCTGTGTTTAACAGCAATCAGCGGACTTTCACAAGAGATGATGTCCATCAAGCAGGTATTATTAAACCCATTTTAGATACTATGAAAGGTGAAATGGCTTCATCAATGTCCGATCCCTAATATAGGATTATGAAGCACAGCTTGGCCGGGGACAATGGCAAACCCCGGGCAACGTTATCATTGGTCCTTCCAATAAAAAAGGAAATCCCCTTCCAGCTGGGGACTGGTCACCCAACTCCTTTTTTTTTTTTTTTTTTTTATGTTTTTTTTTTTTTTATTATATATATATATATATATATATTTTATAATATTATCCCTTGTATTCATTTTTCCAATTTACCCCCCCTCCCTCTATTCCCTCCCCCCGACGACAGGCAATACCATACATTTTACATGTGTTACAATATAGTCTAGGTACAATACATGTGTGCGAATATCACTTTCTTGTTGCACAATAAACATTAGAATCCGAAGGTACATGCAACCTGGGCAGACAGATATTAGTGCTAACAATTTTCATTCCCCTCCCAGTGTTTCTTCTCTGGGTGCAGCTACCTCTGTCCATCATTGATCAACTGGAGGTGAGTTGGATCTTCTTTATGTTGAAGATTTCCACTTCCATCACAATACATCCTCATACAGCATTGTTGTTGAAGTGTACAGTGATCTTCTGGTTCTGCTCATTTCACTCAGCATCAGTTGATTTAAGTCTCTCCAGGCCTCTCTATATTCCTCCTGCTGGTCATTTCTTACCGAGCAATAATATTCCATAACTTTCATATACCACAATTTACCCAACCATTCTCCAACTGATGGACATCCATTCATCCTCCAGTTTCTAGCTACAACAAAAAGAGCTGCCACAAACATTTTGGCACATATATGTCTCTTTCCGCTCTTTAGTATTTCTTTGGGATATAATCCCAGTAGTAGCGCTGCTGGGTCAAAGGGTATGCACAGTTTGATAACTTTTTGGGCATAATTCCAGATTGCTCTCCAGAATGGCTGGATTCTTTCACAACTCCACCAGCAATGTATTAGTGTCCCAGTTTCCCCACATCCCCTCCAACATTTGTCATTATTTGTTCCTGTCATCTTAGCCAATCTGACAGGTGTGTAGTGGTATCTCAGAGTGGTCTTAATTTGCATTTCTCTGATCAGTAGTGATTTGGAACACTCTTTCATGTGAGTGGATATAGTTTCAATTTCTTCCTCTGAGAATTGTCTGTTCATATCCTTGGTCACCCAACTCCTAATGACAACAAGGTTCTTCCTTCAAATCTGAGGACTTTCTCTGCAAGGGTCAAGATATAATCACATCCCTTCCTAACTGACACCCAACATCTCCCCATTATCTCTAGAGCCAAATGCAACCCTCTCTGTTTGGCTTTTAAAGCTCTCTCCTTCCTGACCCCTTCCTTTATTTTCGGCCTTCTTAAGATTTCCTTCCCTCTAAATTCCAGCTACATCCTGCCCAGAATGCTTCAGCTCCTTCCTCAATGGCCTTGAACTGTCTGGCCTTCATGCCTGGAATGCTTCCACTCCTCATCTCTGTTTAAAAAAATCCTTTTCTTCCCCCCCTAGATACTGCTCAAGGATCACCTCTAAAAGCAGCCTTTCCTGTCCCTAGGGGCTAATGACAGCCACCTTCTGTCTGTTCTCTATAAGCAGCCCTTTGCCTTCTATCAGCCCTCAGAGTGATTAAGACTTTTACAATGGTCCAGTGGCCTGGGAAGCATTTTATCAAAGCCATAAAGTCTCAGAGGAGGAGGAGTCCTTGGAAAACATCTCATCCCATGGGGCTTCAGGAGGAATCCCCTTTCTGACTTGACTGCTGGCCCTCATGGAGCTGATGTTTCAGCTCCCTAAATATGATTCTCCACGTCCCACTTCTGCAATGGTACAGGCGAGACACATAACTGGACTTCATTCTCTCACATGAATAAGAACTCCAAAGTTCCGTGGGCCCAGTGGAGGTTCCCAAGCACACCTGAAGTTGTCAGGGACTAACCACACAGTAGACAGACACCCCACTCCAGCCCACTCCCCTGGGATCAAAGAGGGAGCAAGCGAGGAAGGTGCCCCCTCTCCACCAGCTCAGTTCATAGCAAGACAAGTGTAAGAAAGTATCATCATCATCCTCTGAGGCAGCAAGAAAGACAAAAGTTTCAGTGCCGCCAGTTTTAAAGATATCAACCGAAGAAGATACCCCTTCTATGGGTCACAGAGGCCTCCAAGCTAGGTGATGTGGGCCTATCCAGGCAAGCTTCTTAATGTAGATGATAGATAGATAGATAGATAGATAGATCAATAGATAGATCAATAGATGGATAGACAGATCAATAAATAGATCAACACGTAGATCAAAAGATACAGATCAATAAACAGGTAAATAGACACTCTACATGTAATAATATATAACCTATTATACTTGTGAAATATGTATGGTATCACCTAAACTACTTACTGTACATTTATACTTTACTAAAAGACAAGTAATTCACTGTTTCTCTTGTCTCTGTCTTTGTTTCTCTGTCTCTTTATTTCTCTCTCTGTGTTTATGTATATGTTTCTCTCTCTTTCTCTTTTTCTCTGTCTTTTTCTGTCTCTGTCTCTCCCTCTGTAAGTCTCTGTATTTCTGTCTCTCTCTTTCTCTGTCTTTTTCTGTCTCTGTCTCTCCCTCTGTATGTCTCTGTCTCTTTCTGTCTCTCTCTTTCTCTATCTCTTTCTCTCTGTCTCTCACATACACACACATATACACATATATACGCTATTGGGAATACTAAAAAAAAAAATTAAAAATGGACAGCTAGGTACAATAGAAAGAATAATAGGTCTGGAGTCAAGAAGACGAATTCAAATTCAGCCCCAGAGACCTAATAGCTGTGACTTGGCAAATAACTTCATTCTGTTTGCCTCAGTTTCCTCACTTATAAAATGAACTGGAGAAGGAAATAGCAAACCACTCTAGTATCATTGCCCAAAAAAAAAAAATTCCAAATGAATTCACAAAGAGTAGGGCATGACTGAAAAATAGCAATCACAACAGAGAAGGAAACGAAAATAGGCTAGAGCATAAAAGCATCATTGGAGCTTAGACTGGACTCTGTCCTATAACACTGTGTTCGAGACTCTTTGATCTTATGTTTTCTTCCAATTTAATCAATCTGCTTTATTCATTGTGACTTTGGAAGTGGAATGACCCAAAGAACACATTGGATCTGGAAGGAAAGGCATGGATTTAGGGTGAGGCTGGAGCCGATAAGTGACAAATAGAGACTGACCCACACTCCTGGGCCACCATGTGGCAGAGGGAAGGATGATGGACAGAGGGCTTAGAGAAACCCAGCCTCATCCCCCCTGCTTTGTACATGGCCCACGTTTCCTGCTGATGAGAGAGAGACAAATTGGCAGGTGGGAATCCTCATACGCACCTGGTAAACTGACTGTAAGACTGGACTAATACAGTCTGTGAGTACCCAGGGGAGGAGGGGATTTCTAGGTCAGATTCAATTGTCCACAAATGCGGCCCTGCTCTAAAGCACCCCAAGATCCTTATAAATCACACAGCACCCTCAGTTCAGGCAGCTGCCACGCAAATGTTTGCAGGGGGATGGAGAGAAAAGGGACAAAAAGCAGAAGAGCTGTTTCACGCTTGGAAATCCCTCCCCTCCCCCCACCTGCTTCCAAGGCAGACCCTCTGGACCAGTGAGCAAATGTCCTCCTTCATAGCGTGAACACAAACACACACACACACACACACACACACACACACACACACACACACACACATATCAGCAATCAGAGATTTCAGATTTCTTTGGCCTTGGGAGGAAGGAAATGAGCCGGAATCTCCACCATCTAAATTGTCTGTAGGAGGAGGGGGAGGGGAGCCGTGGAAGAGAGGTCTACACTGGCTAAGGGATTGAACTAGATGCAGCTCGTGTCCCTAATAATTCTCCTTTCACTGGAAAGGGGAGGAACTATGGGTGCAAACCACGGCCTACAAGGCCAGGTTTGCCCTGTTGCTTCTGCTTAAGTGCTTTTCTTTCGTTGCAAAGTAAGATTCACTTAGTTGTAGGATATCTGAAAGTGTGTGACTTAAAACCAAGAGACATTAATCACGCTTTTTAAAAAACTTTCTCCCCCCACCACGCGCCCTGACATCCCCACATTAGTCATCCGTTTGGGTTAAGGCAATAAAGAGCTATGCTAATATGAAAATGGGTTATCTGGGAGGAAGGAGACATTAAATTATCATAGTTCATTAACACCTCAGCACAGCTTAATTTATCAGAGGAGTAGTCAGCCCACAGAGGCCCCGGAGGGAGGAAATGAGATCGGGGAACGTCGGGTGGGAGAAAGGAGAGCGAGGGGAGTCCTGGAATGAAACCCAAGCAGGACAGGGCTCGTGGGGGGAGGACAGAGAGTCCAGAAATGTATCCCACCCTCTGGTCCGCCCGAGCTGGCCTTGCCCCCTCCCCATAACGGGTCACCCGCTTTAAGAGGACTCATCCCTCCCCCCCCCCACTACAGCCTTTCTTGCCTCGAGCTGAAGGAGGGCCCAAAGCCTGCGGAGGCCCCAGGCTTAAGTCATTGGAAGAGTCAGAATGTTCACAGGAGCGACTCAGAATCAGTAATAAAAAGGAGGGGCATTCAGTGGTGCCCACGTGAAGTTCAGGGTTCATTGGGATTTCGGGGCCCGTATGTTTGAACCTCCCAAGCACCCTGGGAAATGGCCGCCTTGTCATGTCCATGTTGCTGGGGAGGAAACCTCTGTCCTGGGGCATGGAACCTCAGGCTTCGGGGAGGAAGCGACCTTGGTGCAAATTGTCCCTCTGGGTGTGCGTGTGTCTTTGTATGTACCTGATTCTGTGTGTGTGTGAGCGTGTCTGTGTGTGTGTGTTTATGTGTGTCTGTTCCTTCGTGTGTACATGTATGTTTGTGTCTGTGGGTACGTGGCTGTGTGGCTGTGTTTGTCTTGATATGTACGGGTATGTGTGTGTGTGTTTGTGTATGTTTGTCTGTGTGTACGTGTATGTGTAGCTTTATGTATATCTTTGTGTGTCTATATGAAAGTTGTCTGTGTGTCTGTGTGTGTCTGTGTGTCCGTGCGTCAGCAGAGACTTGGTGACCGGGAGAACGCGCCCGGGCGTTCTGAGCTCACAGGTGCGGGGCCTTTGGGACGTGCGGGGCTAAGAAACGCGGGGCCAGGGACACCCGGCCCGTGCGCGCCCTCGCGGGGAGAAGACTGCTGGTGGAGCCGGCCCGGTCTCCGCAGTTCGGCCCCGGAGCTCTCGCCTGGGGGGGAGGGGGTCTCCCGAGAGCACGTGGTTCGGTGCGCTGCCCGGGCGGGGCTGGGGGCGCGTGCCCTCGGTGACCTTCAGCCTCTCCCCCGGTGTCCCGAGGTTGGAGAGCGGGGTCCCGGGGTCCCCGCCCCTCCGACTTCCCCGGACCCTAAGCCCTTAATCCTGCTCCCAGCCTGCAAAGGGAGTCTGCCTCCAGACTTGGGCCGAGGCCAAAGGGCCGGCGTTTCTCACCCTTCTGAAATTTCAAGTTCGGCCTGAGACAGGAAGTCGGGAAATTGACGGGTCCCAGCCCGCGCTCGTCAGTTACGGGCTGCGCGCCCGGGGCTCGCCGGGAGCCGCCGGGGCTCTTCAGCTTTCCGTGCTCCACCTGGTGGAAGGTGTCGGGAAGCGCAGGAGCCGCTCGGTCCTGGCCCGGGCAGCCTCCCGAGTGCCAGGTCCCTGGAGGCTCGCAGGCTTCTCCCCGGCCTTTGTTTCTTTAGAGATCAGAGAGGGCTCAGCGCTTGCCCAGCGTCACACAGCTTGGGCCTCAGGGGCCTGAGTCAAGCCCACGTTTTCTGACTGGTAAACCTCGATCCCGCCCATGAGCAGATTGAGGGGTTCCTCGATAACTGGGCAGAATTACTGGGAATCGCCACCAAGGCCCCTCCGGCATCCGTCAGCCCCGCCCAGATCCGCAAGGACTCCCGGATAACGTCCCCAGCGGGAGCTGTTCCTCCCCTTACAGAGTCTCCTAACTGGGGACATCCCCCAGGGGGCCGTTCCCAGGAAGGGACCCCCGCGATCGCTCCTGGCTAAGGGCTGCCCGCTGTGCTCTGGGAAAGTTCCCCCCCCCCCTCTCAAACGTTGCCTCCTAGGGATCCCTCCCAGCGGCCCCGGGCCTGACCTGCGGGCAGTCGGAACGGAGAGGAGCCTTCTCCTCCCCCCCCCCCCCCCTTCAAAGGCTTCAAGAGTGTGCTAAACCTTTTATTGTATTTACTGTAGTTATTGTAGTTATTGTATTTACTGTAGTTACTGTATTTAGTTACTGTATTAAATCAATTAAACCAAGACTAGTATTAAATCTTAAAATAATAAGATACTGATATCCCTGCGGGGTCCTCCCCTCCCCCACTCTCAACTGTCCCTTTCACCGGACTAAACATGGCGAGTTCCTCCAAGCAGTCTGCTGGGGCGGGTCTACGTCAAAGGGCACTTGGAGACTATTTATTCTATCTTCCATATTTTCCATATGAGGGTATCCCGGGCTAATCATCTGGCATCAGAGAACCTCAGTAATACACTGCCTGACTTTACCCCACAAAGGTCCCGTGAGCACCTAGTGATCATAGATAATAGTCGTGCAAATTTAGCCTAGTTGTGGGACCCTGGACCAGTCACTTCGCCCTATGTGCCAGCCTTCTCTTTTAGTAAGAGTGAGCTATTGTGACTGATGTGTGACCGTTCTCAGACCTGCTCAATATGGAGTCTTTCCGGACTCAGAGGATCATGGGAAGGTTATTTCATGTTTGTCTTTCCTCAAAAAGGACCGAGCATCAGGGAGGTGATGTCATAAGGCACAGGTGAATTGGAGCAGGATCCCTCCCAGTCCCCCACTTTGTTATGTAAATGAGCCTACCTGAGGATTCTAAACCCCCATGGATAGAACCTTCCCCTATAATTCCCCAAATGGCATGGAGGGGAAAGTGAGGCCGGTGACCTTGCCCAGCCTTCCCTCACTGCAGTCCCACTCACTTGCAAGTCATGGTCCTTTTCCAGATGGAAGGCCAGACAATAACAACCACAAAGGACAGATCAGGGATTTCAAGTCAACAAGATTATCTGACTCTGTTACTGTGTGAACCTGAACTGGAGACATCATCGGTGGCCCCTCGTCTTCCCATTTACCCAGGGGATTATCTCCCAAGTCCCCCTCGGCTCCCAACCTTGAGCCTTTCCACTCAGCGAGAAGCTAGACTCCTTTGGGTTCCAGCAGGGGCCAACGGCACCTCCTTAGGTAAACTCCCCTTTCTCTTCCATTAGCAACGCTTCCATCCTGCTCGTCCTTGGGCTGTCCGAAGCCCACATGAGCCGTGTACACTTAGATCTCATCTCAACACATCACTTGCCAAGAATCAGCATTTTGATGGAAAGGGGTTGGGCAGATGCTTCCAGGACACATCCGTCCTGCCCCAGATCAGGCTCTGGCTGAGCCTTGAGAGTGTAAAGAAAGCGCCCAAGGGGAGGTTAGATTAACCTCAAGAGGCTGAGTCACCAGGACCATCACATAAAAATTATCTAAAGCATCTAGATTTATTCAATAAATATTGCCTTACAAATATGTTCAAAAATTGGGGGAAGGGGCTTGTGGATAAATATGATGTAATATCTGCCACCTTGGACCTTAGATTCTCAGCTGGAGTTGCATGCAAATGGTGGCAGAGGGATGGGGGGGGAGCAAAGGAATTGAGTGGTACTGCATGACCTTGGGTTTGTCTTCAAATGCCTTAATTTCCACCTCTGTAAAATGAGCTTGGACCAGATAGTCCTTAAGATCCCTGCTAGCTCTGAAACTAAATTCATACATGACAAATAAGGGGGGGGGGGATTCTCAGCTAGACTTTCATTTGAACCAGAGGAAATCAAGGAAGGCTTCATAGAGAAGGGAACATTAGAGACGGGCCTTAAGCTTGAAAGACATTCAAGAGAAGTGATTCCCTGGAGTTACAGAAAGTCGATCTTGGACAAACAGCAATTTTGGGGCCATTGGAAGACAGATGACACCGAGTAATCCCCAGGAATTTCCATGCCGGGAGTTCCAAATCCCAATTAAATCTCAGGTCAGACATCGAGCGTCTCAAGCAACTGCAGGATGTATTTTAGGATTGTAGATGGAAAGCTGGAAGGGAGCATTGAAAAGGCTCTAAGATCCTTGAAGGCACTCACTGTTTCTCTTTGGATTCATAGCCCAGAGCCTGGTCTATGTCTAGTCTAATACCTGTTTGTTACTGAATAAATGATTCTATGAACCTAATCTCCTATTTTGTAATAAATGGGGAAACTGAGATCCAGAGCTCATAAGCATTTTGAACCCGGGTCCTCGAATTTCTTCCTTTTCTCATGACAGTATTCTGGGTATTCTTTCAATTATTTTTATTTTTTTTAAAACATTTAACTTTAATTTTTTTAAATTAATTTCATTTATTTATTTATTTGTTTATTTATTTGATTTAACATTTAAAATTATTTTATATGTTTTAACTGAAATAATAATAGACAAGAATCTAATGGCCATTTTTTTCTGAGTGATATAAACTGAGGCCATGAGAGGAAGATATAGTTTCCCCAGATCCTGATGTGACATCCTAGGGCTCAGGATACAGCCCATGGGACTCCAGTTCTTTAGAGTATAATGTTTCATACCCCAAATTTCCAGCACCTACAAAATTCTCTGTGAAAACTAGCTACAAATCTAGGGAAGGGAGTGGGGGGAAGGAAGGACAATTTGGAACCGAAGATTTTACAAGGGTCACTGTTGAAAAATTACCCATGCATATGTTTTGTAAATAAAAAGCTATAAAAAAGCAAATATATCACAATTAATGACTAATGTTTGAACTAAAAAAAATTTAAAAAGAAAAAATTAGCTACAAAAAGAAATCAAATTTCTAAGATGTTAGCTGCCCATTTATTTCCATCCCACATCTCACCAGATAAGAAAGGGGAGCCAGAGAAAGAAGGGAAGAGTATTGAAGGGAATAGCCAGTGGGAGAATGAAATGCCCCCCAAGAATTTGCTCTCTAGTGGGTGGATATTTAAAGACTCATTTTTACATGAAAAAATGAAAATAGACAACGGTATTAAAATTAAAATTCCAAAAATTAAAGACATCTTAAAAAAAAAAATTGGGCTCTCCTTGGATTCTAAGCAGACTGGAAAGTATAAAGGAGAGGGAGGGATGCAGGAAAAAGACAGCACCAGAGGGAAGGAGCATCAGCCCCAAGTGGGAGAGTGCTGAGTCAGCAAGCTTAGAAGCTGGGGTTCCAGTCCAAGAACTGCCATGGCCATGGAACTCCACTACAGAGTTATAACTAGCAATTTTGTGCTCAAGGGAAGTGAGACAAAGCAGGCCTTCACTTCAGTTTAGGGAACAGCAGGAGGTATATGGTTGGGGAGAAGGTTACCAGAGCTTTGACCCATGGAGCAGAGAGAGAGAGAAGCCCTGATAAGGTAGCTTGCTCTTTTAATTAATTATTATTGCTAATAAGCTGTGGGCAGCTGAAGTCAGGAAGCCCTGAGTTTGAATCCTACGTCAGGTGCTTCACTAAATGTGTGAACTTAGCATTTCCTTTAGAGTCCCTCCACTTCAATTTCTTCATCTAGAAAATGGAAATAATAATAGCATCTACTTCCCAGGGTACTTGTGTTGATGAAATGAGATAAATATATATATAAGACATTGCAAATCTTTGTTGTTCATTCCAGTTGTGTCCAATTTTCTGTAACCCCTTTGGGGATTTTCCTGGCAAAAATATTGGAGTGTTTTACCGTTTCCTTCTCATCACTAGAAAACAAAGGCAAAATAGAGTTAAGTAACTTGCCCAGGGAAATATGAGAGATCATCTTTGAACTCAGACCTTCCCGAGTATAGTACTCTATGCACTGCACTAACAGTGTTTATGTACCTTAAGGCACTCTGTATATGCTAGCTGTTATTATTATTTTTAGCTGCTATCATCATTTTTTGTTATTGCTTGTATGGCACTAAAATTTCAGCACCCTTGGACCAAGCTCCAGTCACCCTCCCCTTGTTACACTTCAGGCTGTATGAAGTTAGACAAATGTCTTCTTCTAGGGGCCTCAGAGAATTATAGACTCCCCTAGAAAAGGTGTGTCTATGTTCACTGGACCATTCCAAGAGCTTCAAAGCTCACTGGGAAAGGGGAAAGCGGCTCATTGGAGCATAATCCAGATCTGGAGAGGGTCAGAGTTCTAAGTCTCAATCCCTCATTTCACAGTTAAATAAGGAAGATCCAGGGAAACTTATTCAATCGCCCAAAGCCACATGGGAAGGAAGTATCAGAGGCAGGATTTTAATCCAAGTCATCTGCTTCCCATTCTGCACGGTGGATCTGGACTCTAGCAATGTAGGTTCCTGCCTCAGTTCTACTACTTACCCCTGGCTGTGTGACCTTGAGCTGGTGCCTTCCCTTCTCGGCAGCCCCATTTCTGCGTCATTATCTCAAGGGGATTGGCTTGTGATCCCAAAGCCCTCTTCCCCATCCAAATTCTATGTCTGGGAATCAATCAGGCTGGGCACATTCATGCCTCTAAAATAAGCGTTCTAAAATAACAGCTCCCGTTCCCAGCCTGACCATTAGGAGCAGAGCAGAAAATTAAAGGGGAGGGCAGGGTGATGTCTGAGGCCACGTCTAATGGATGGGAGGTGGCCCCAGGCCATATTTTCTAATATTAGCACAGGTTCTGTCCTCTGGCTGAATCAATGGGAAAGAGGGGCAGGAGAAGGCAGAGAAGGGAATCAGCATTCATTAACCACCTTCTGTGTGCCAGGCACTGGGATGAGAGCTTTAAGGGGAAGCACTATTATTATCATCATTTAACAGATAAGGAAACTCAGGTTAAGTGACTTGCTCAGGGTCTTCCTGATATCCACTGCACTCGGAGAAAAATAAAAAAGGGAATGAAAATAGAAGGGTGCAAAGACCCAGCCACACAGCCAGCATGAGCTCCAGAAAGACAAAAGCCAAGGTTCATTGGGATGCAGGATAGGAGCTTGAATATAACCTGGGTGGCTCTCAACATCAAAATGGAAGGAGATCACAACAGACTGGGCGACCAGAGACCAGGCTTCTTCCCCAATTCTAGTGCCTTCCTCCTGTTCCTTATTTCCCATCAGCCTTTATTCTAACTTGTTTTGTATATATCTGTTTGCTTGCTGTCTCCCCCTATAGATCAGGAGCTTCTTGAGGGCAGGAACTGCCCAGTGATGCATCCCCAGTACTTACTTAGCACAGTGTCTGGGTTAAGATAAATACTACAAAAATACAAGGGCTTAACCAGGTTTTGTAAGAGTGAATGTCGAAAATTATCCATGTATACATTTTGAAAATAAAAAACTTTAATTTAAAAATATACATATACATACATACATATGTATGTATATATACATACATATATATGTATGTATGTATACATACATATATATGTGTCTATATATATGTGTCTATATATATATATATATATATATATATATATATATATATATATATATATATATATATATATATATATAAAAGTGCTTAAAACAAGTGCTTAATAAATGCTTATCACTGGACCCAAATCCTCAATTTTCTCATCTACCTCATGAAGCAGTGGGATTCTAGGAGTTCTATTCTAATGCTTAGGAAAGGTGTTCCAACCACCCAAGTTCACCTTTATAAAGGGACCCCAAAAAAGCAAGTTTCTTCAGGGGCCCAGCTTTTTGCTTCTGCCGGATACAACTCACTCTGTCCCCAAGCTTGGATAAGATACACCACCTCCTGATCTCTGCCTTTTAGGACCCCAAGTTCCCTCCAAGACAGCTCAGTACCTCCTTCTCTACAGAATCTTTTGGGAAGCCCACAACTTCCAGTAATGTCACTTCTTCCAAAGGATCTTTTAAAAAAAATCTGTGTATTCCCCCATCTCTTTCTCTCTCTCTCTCTAATATATATATATATATATATATATATATATATATATATATATATATATATATATATATATAATATTGATATGTATATATAATATTAATATATAATATTGTGTGCATAATATTGATAATATATAATGTTTATGTATATATAATATCGATAATATAATATATATAATATTGATATAATATATATTGATACTTTCTATATATGTATATATATTGTTATGTATTACATGTGTATTGTATTGATATGTATATATTCATATATAATATATGTTATATTTACATGTATAATATATATGTGTGTATATATTTATATAATATTACATACATATACATACATATACATATATATATCAAGAGAATGTAAGATTCTTCAGAGCAAAAATCATTTCCCTGCTGTGTATGTCCTCCCAGCATTGAGTATTATTCTGTGTAAACACTAAGTATTTACTTATTGATTAGAGATCGATGGCTGATCCAACTGAGACGGAAAAAAGAGAATTAACTACAATATATCCCAGAGAGAAAAGGCTTGTCTCAGCCCGGCACAAAGCAAACGTTTTGCGAAGATAAGCTCAACAAATGAAACATGAGCGGAGAGTCGGGGGCCTGAGGGGAGGGAGAGAATGCACCATACCTTGCTGAGGTGCTCAGTCTAGTGCTGGTCTTTGCTTCGTGTTACAAGCAAGGATTCGTTTGGGAGCGAGACATGGGCTTAGTTTGTTTTGGTTTATTTTTTTCTTAGACATAGCTGTGGCAGAAAGGCAAAAGGAGGCAATAAATCATCTTTTTAAAAGAAGGGAGGAAAAAGAAATGTGACTTCTTCCTCCTTCTGCGGTAAGGATTAGAAAAGAAAATGCGGGGGGGGGGGGGGGGGGGGGGGGGGGGGAAGCTGATCCTAGAATCTCCTAAGGCTTCTGGGGAGGATCAAATATCTCTTCAGAAATGACATTTTAACTGATGTAAGTGTGAACAAGTTGGAACCTTGGGGATTAAATTTCCACTGGAGTACACGTGTTCTTCTGAGGGCAATGGGGGAAGGAGGGATGTTCTTGGCCCCAGGAACATTTAAGGCTTTTTGGAATTGTATTGGTTGTGCCAGGATATCACAGGCAACCTGCCTGTCAGCATCCAGCTGCCATCTTGATTTAGATTGGCAAGAGATCACACCTGGCCCTGCCTACACCCAGGAGAGGCAGGGGCAGATTTTTGCTATGGGACACCTGTCTTGGCTCCTCACATGCACTGGAGCACACACACACACACACACACACACACACACACACACACACACACACACACATCCCGCCCCCAAAGGTGTCTTTTACAACTACACTTGAAATTTTATGGCTACAGCCTCTCATTTTCCTGTGAGAGGAAGTGGGAGCTAGATGCGGAACACCTGGGGTTCTCCCTCTCCGGCTCCTGATCCAGCCTGAGACCCGCTCCCCACCTGTAGCAGTACAGGCAGCTGTCATGGAAAGAGCCCTAGCCCCAGCGTTGAAACACATTGGGGAAGGGGTCTCCCTGACTGCTGCTGGCTGGCTGACCAGCTTAGATGCTTCAGTTCTCTGAGCCTGCGGTCCCCCTTTGTGAGCTTGGGTTACCTCTCTAAGGGTTCAGAACTTGTAAGGGCCACATTTCTTCCACGCTTTGCTCATTTAAGAAAAGACAAACCCTTGGGCTGTGGCACCAATGCCACTTTTCCAAGGACACAGGAATAAGTAGCAGATTCAGAATAATAACCTGTATCTTCTTATCAGAAGCTGGTAAGTATCTGAGGTCACCGTTAAAGTCAGGTTTTCCTGATTCCAAGAGAGGTGCTCTATCCACTGGGCCACCCAGCTGTCCTTTACAAAAGGGGAAATTAAAGCCAGAGAAGTTAAATAACCTTAAGATTTAAAGTAAGGAAGATGAATCTTCCTGATTCTGAGCCAGATGCTCTATCTACTGTACTATCTAGCTGCTGAATAGCACATAGTAGGCACTTAATAAGTGCTTATTCTTTTCCCCCTCCCCTCATTTTGCATTTACTGATCAGGTATCTCAGACCCCATCTTCCAGCAGCAGAAAATAAGGTTCCTGAGGGTAGGAACTGTTGCATTATTGTCTCTGTAAGTTTGTAATAAATGTTTGTTGAATTGTACTCTATGGTGTCTGACACACAGTAGGTGCTTAATAAGTGTTTATTGATTGTTTATGACTCCAGGTTCAGAATTCTTTCCACTACATCCCAGATGTCTCGAAATCTTTGCTTTCACGTGTCATCTGCTGCTTTTAGGGAATGCATTGAGATCCTCTGGAGGCCCCAATAAGTGCTCTTAGCAAATGCCTTTTGAACCCCTGCTGTATGCATGATGGCGTGCTATGTCCTGTGGAAGACACAAGACTGAAGAGAACATTTCCTGCCCTCTGTGATCTCACAATCCACTTGAGAAGATACAATAGAAAAATAGTGTCGGGAGTTTAGCAGAAAGAAAGAGCCGGACCAAAGATTCATGAATCGCCATGTACATAAAAATGTGCTCAGAGTGTTGTGAGGATCAAATTAGATAAGACTGGCAAAAAAAAAAAAAAAAAAAAAGAGAGAGAGAGAGAGAATGGTGCATATAGTAGACTCTATGGGCATACTCACCCCCTTCATTTCCCACTTTATCGTGATCACACAAGTGCTAAATTTCAGCCAAGATGGTCTCTACATTTCCTTCTAGTAGATCTAATCTAGGAGGCTCAATAAATTGGATTGTTTCTTGATTAGGTTCATGTACCATAAAGATGGAACCCGTAAAAACAGAGAAATGTAAACCAAGTGCTGAAAAGGACCCAGAGAATGAGGAAGCTCAATATCCTCATTCTACAGATTGGGAAACTGAGGCCAAAGGCAGCCAAAATGTTTAGTTTCTCACTCATACATTGCCTTGTAGACTTCTTGCACCAGCTGCCCTCAGTGTTCCTGGTTTTTATTATCTTATGTGCTTTAATCCCTAAGCCATCTTACCAAAACTTGATTTTCATAATTCTACAAAAGTTTTATGTTCAGATGTATTACATACTGCCATAGGAGTCCCAGTTTCATCCACCATTGGGTTGACCTCTCAGAGGTCACTTCTTGCTCCTCGAGGTATTGATGGTACAATGCCTGAAAACCCCATTGGGTTGTCCTCCCGGAGGTCATCCCTTGCTCCTTGAGGCATTGATGGTACAACGCCTGAAGATCCCACTGGATTCTACCTTTTGAAACCCCCAGGGTTAGCATGATCTCTCACCAGAAGCTATGAGCTAAGGAGGGACCCAATGAATTCACAAGAGAAGGAGAAAAAAAATGGCTACCTCCTTTTTAATGTCTCCATAGCCAATCAAGGAGCCTCCTCTTCCCCACATGATCAGAGGACCAGAACCAGTTAGAGAATTTCTGACTGTGCTCCACATTCTCTCCAGGGCATTTCCCTCACATATCATGACTCTTCTGGAAGCGAGCTCCTTCATGTCTTCCACATGGAGAGACTGCACCAGCAAGCCTGCGCTTGTACCAGACTCCCATTACACATACAGAAGTCATCACAATGCCCGGATGATATCATGATAAATCAATGAGTGTCAGGTGAACCGATGTCCCAGCTGGTTTGAGGAAACATAAATATTGACACCCCACCCCCCACCCCCGTGGTAGACCGGGAGATATAAACTGACCAGATGTAACAGAGACAGAGCATTATCTGAGCTAGACTTTCCAGGGTAGGCAAAATTCAGCTGGAAACAAGGGAATGGGAGAGAAGAGAATTTCTCCCCATCCCTGCTATCCTTGGGCAAGGAGGTATAGCAGAGAAGGGCCTAGAGTCAGGAAGATTCATCTTCCCATCTTCCAATCTGGCCCCAGATGTTTACTAGTTACCTCAGCAAGTCACTTAACACTGCCTCAATTTACTCATCTGTAAAATGAGCTGGAAAAGGAAAGGGCAAATCACTCCAGTATTCTGCCAAGACAACCCCTAATGGGGTCACAAAGAGTCGAGCACAACTGATAAATGACCAGGTAGGAACAGAGAAAACCATCCCAGGAGATATTTTTCCCTACCCTAAGTTGCCGGGCTGAGAAACATTCCAATACTCTCTAGTAGAAAGAATAGAGGGCCAGGAGGTATAATCCTCAGGTGTGTGTCACTAACCCTTTCTGAGCTTCAGTTTTCACAACTGGGGAATTGGAGATAATCAAGCCTCCCCCCTTCCCCCCGGGTTGCTGTGAGGACAAGATGAGAGAATGGGCAAGAAAGGACTTTGAAAAGTTAAAAGTGATACAAGAGTGCAGGGTATTATTATTATTACAGAGAGGCCCCTAATTACCTTGGAACTGCTGCAAAGGGATGTGAGTCATTACCTCTGAAGCAAAGTTAGAGGGGAAGCGTGTCTTGTTCTAGGAGCTCCCAAGTGCTGTGACCACCCCTCCCAGATTACTCCAGGCTTTCCCCAGGTTCCGGTAGCCTTTCCTACTACAGCCTCATAGACCATCTTTCCTTGGTCTTAGGTGAGATCTTCTGGGTCACAATTCTGTCCATCGAGATTACAGAACTCAATGCTTCCAAAATTCCCAAGGTTATCATGACCTCTCACCAGAAGCCTTGAGCTAAGGAGGGATCCAGGGAAATCATATGACAAGGACAAAGTCACTAAGACATCTTAGACCATCTCTCCTTGGTTTTAGGTGAGATTTTCCGGGTCCTGATTCTGTCCAATGAGATTATAGAGTTCAATGCTTCCAAAATTCCCAAGGTTATCATGATTTCTCACCAGAAGCCTTGAACTAAGGAGGGATCCAATGAAGTCACATGACAAGGAAAAGGTCACTAAGACATCTTAGACTATCTTTCATTGATTTTAGGTGAGATCTTCCAGCTCATGGTTCTGTCCATCAAGATTACAGAATTCAATGCCTTTTAAAAGGATACATGTTTAAGTGGTTTACTCAAACCCTCTTCCTGGGCTTATCCATGACCCGGAGGGAACACTGCCTCCAGAAGGTTCTGCCAATGGAGGACAAGCTTTAGAAGGTTCTACAAAGACAGAAAAGTTTGGGGCAGTGTGTCTCACTCCATCCCTCTTCTCACATTACGCTGCATTATCAGTACTTATGGAGATAGGATAGAATAGTGGTTAGTTTTATCCTTGCGTAAATGAAGGATTGTGGGTCCAGACATCTAACGTAACCCGTGGGAGACATCCGACCCAAACTTCTTACTGAACAGTTGAGGAAGCTGAGACCCAGAAAACTTCTGGAACCTCTCCATGTTCACGTGTAGGGCATTTCTCAGCTCCTTTGATTCAATTCAATCAATATCTATTCAATATGTACAGGCGAATAGGAGATATTATGTAGAGGAATGGGCACTAGACTTTGGAATCAGCAATTCTGGAATCCTGGGTTCAAATACCATCTCAGACTTTCATGAAATTCTGGGTCTTTTTCCTCATTTGTATAATGAAAACTTAATGGCCCCGAAGGCCTCTTCCTACTCTAAATCTGTGACCCTAAGACCATATTTGGCCATAGAGATTCCTCAATCCAATATAGCCCTGGATTGACTTTGTATCTTATTTGTATGAATTCATTTTTATTCTCCTCAATAAGGAACCTCATTAGCCTTAAAGGGCTTCCTGAGGGCATGGATTTTTCCATCTTTGGATGGCCTGAGCACTGAGCCCAGAGCCCAGGACACACACACACACACATACACACACACACACACACATACACACACACACACATACACACACACACACACACATACACACACACACATACACACACACACACACACACACACACACACACACACACTGCCCAATTAATGTTGGCTGATAAATTGACTAGAAATACAAATATAAAATAACAAGATAGAGACCCTACCCTGAAGGAACTTACCATCTAATAAGGCAAGGGGTTAAGCTTAGGGCACGGTTAGACCATGTATTCAACAAAGAGGTTAGAAAACAATAGGCTATGACCTCCTGCTTCATCTTGGCTTGGGACTGGGCTGGTTTTCCAAAGTTCTGACACTGGACTACAAGTTCTGGTAGTTTCTGACATCACCTTGACCTTGAGCCTTGGAACTGATTAAAGACCGGTCTCAGAGAAATGTAGGCTTGGGGTGGGGAGAAATGAAATATTTGACCACAATATCTCTCTAAAGCCAGTATTTTTTACATACAAAATTTTCCATTAATGGAAAATGGTTGGTCATGAGTTGTTGAGGGGTTGGGGAAGGAGAGGGTTAATATTATTGTTTTGTATTTGTTTTTCCTTTTGATTTTGATAATCCTAGAAAAGAGAGAATGGAGGGAAATGGCAACAGCCAGTCTGTTGGGGAGAAGGAAAGAAAAGAGAACAAAATGGAGCAGGACTAAGATGTTGCATAATGGCATTCCTCTGGTGGGGACCCTGGACTCTAGGAGGAGTCAAAGAAAGGCTGAAAACTCCATTCATTCTTTACTGGCTCAGTATCTATCAATTCACAGGTAGACTCATTTGTTCCTCCAGCTGAAAAGAGCGGAGCTATTTCTAAATAAAAACTTTTCTTTCTGGATAATAGCACAAAACATGGCCCACAGGGCAGAGACCACATCATATGATTTTTCAGTGATGCTGGAGAAGTGAGATGAGGGCAGGCAGGGTAGGGCATGGGGATGGGGAGAAGGAAGGAGAAAGAACTTGCCCATGATGCAACTGCTCAGGCACTAATGGATAGTTTTCTGTTTAAACTAATAATTCTTGAAAACTAGTAGTAAAATACTTGTCTCCATGTTTCTAAAAGTGCCAGCAGAGCTCTGCATTATCCCATCCCAGAGCAAATATCAGCTCCCCCATCTCAGATATGAATCTGAATAATAAGAATAGCTGAAAAACGTAGATCCCTTTAAAAAAACAAATTTGAAATTACAAAATTTACCTATGCATATGTACTGTCAAAGAAAATGTTATAATTATAAAAATTAATAAAAAAAAACAAAATTTAAAAAAAAAAAAAGAAATTACAGATCCGCTTCCCAACATTGACCAAAATCTTCTGATGTAAACTCATCCCTGGACTTTACAGACAAGAGTTTGTAGGTGGTATTTAACATGTATTGGTCAACTTGCCATCTGGGTGGGGGGAAGGAGGGGAAAAATTAGAACAAAAGATTTGGCAATTGTCAATGCTGAAAAATTACCCATAAATATATCTGGTAAATAAAAACCATTTAAAAAAAAGAAAAAACAAAAAGAAAAAAAACTGTGCTAAATTGTCAATGTTGTAAAATTACCCATGTATATATATGGTAAATAAAAACTATTAAAATATAAAAATTAAATTAAATTAAAAAGAGTTTGTATGTGGGATGAAGGAAACAATGTAAGAAAAATAAATTTTCTCCAACTGGAGAAATACATTTAACCTTTGACTATTATCTTATATGGTCCTATGATATTTGGATCCTTGACATTATCTAGGTCAATGTGAAGCAGATTCAAATGCATCTGAGAAATATTTAACAAAATAAATAAAAATACAATCAAACGATAATAATGTTATGTAGCTTTCTATGTCAATATGCACCTGCTGGGATCCTAATGTATGGCTTAGTGGTTCCTGTTTCTATTTTTTTTAATATCACTTCTCAAGTGAAAGCCAACTGTTCTTGACTTTTATAATAATTCCTAATATTCATTTCCTTATTCAGTCATCTCCAATTCTCTGTACCCCTATTTGGGGTTTTCTTGGCAGAAATGCCAGAATAATTTACCATTTCCTTCACTAGCTCATTCAACAGAAGAGGAAATTGAGGCAAACAGGATGAAGTGACCTGGTCAGAATCACATAGCTAGTAAGTTTCTGAAGCAGGATTTGAACATGGGTTTTCCTGGCTCCAGATCCAGACCTCTAGACATTATGATGCCCCCTAGCTACTTATTGACTTAAGTCAATAAGCACTAGTTTTGTTTCATGAACCCTTTTTCTTTTTATTTATTTATTTTTAAAGCTTTTTCTTTTCAAAACATATGCAAAGTTTTCAACATTCACCCATGCAGAACTTTGTGTTCGAATTTTTTTTTCCTCCCTCCCTTCCCTCACCCCCTCTCCTAGTTGGCAAGTAATCCAATACAAAACATGTGCAATTCTTCTATCCATACTTCCACAATTATCATGCTGCACAAGAAAAAATCAATTCAAAAAGGTAAAACAATGAGAAAGAAAACAAAATGCAAGCAAGCAACAATAAAAATATGAAAATACCATGTTGTGATCCATACTCATTTCCCATAGTCCTCTCTCTGAGGGAAGATGATTCTCTTCATCACAAGACCATTGGAACTGGTCTGAATCACCTCACTGTTTAAAAGAACCACATGCATCAGAATTGATCATTGTATTATCTTCTTATTGCCATGTACAAAGATCTCTTGGTTCTCCTCATTTCACTGAGCATCAGTTCCTGTAAATCTCTCCAGGCCTTTCTGAAATCATCCTTCTGATTGTTTCTTATAGAACAAAGTATTCCATAACATTCATATACCACAACTTATTCAGCCATCTCCAAATGATCTGCACCTACTCACTTTCCAGTTTCCTGCTACTACAAAAAGGGCTACCACAAACATGTGGGTCCCTTTCCCTCCTTTAAGATCACATTGGGATTACAGGCCCAGTAGAGACACTGTTGGATCAAAGGGTATGTACAGTTTGGTAGCCCTTTGTACATGAACCCTTTTTCAACGTAAAAAAATACAATAGATAACACTGTGAACTTCTAAGGTAACTTAAAAATAACTCATAACATACTTTTCAGTTATTCACTGATTCTGAAACCAATAAATAAGTTTTGGCCCAAACCTTTTGGATTATTGTCAAGAACTTTTGGAGTTTGGAGTTCTTGTTAATTAGAAACCACTGGGTTCCTAATAAATGTGACTCTTGCTTCTTGAGTATGAACCACAATATTGGACTAGGATCAAGATATGGAGTAGCTGCTTGGGAAGCTATGTTAAATTGTATGGCTATGGCTAAAGCTCTAACCCTCTCTATATCTCAGTTTCCCCACCCATAAAATGGAAAAACTAAAACAAATGCCACTTTTAATTTTAACATTCTAGAATTAGTTAATTAGGATAGTTTCTAATCCCAGCCCTGTCATTTAAATACATCTAGGATCAAATATACATTCCTCTCCAGGAAATTTAAATTTTTTAGATCTTCCTAACCTGACCCCTACAAAAAAATAATTTTTATTGTGAATTTGACAAACATCAACATGAACATTTCTCTATTTAAAAAATCAGTCTTCATTACCTGGAACATGGGATTCTTAAGGTATCTATAAAGTTGATCACTATTATCTTTGTTGCCTTCTGAACTTCCTTCTATTTTCTGTGTGTTTGTAAAAAGTATTTCTTTTACACTCTTTCTTGTCTTTTCTTTTTTGGGGGGAGTCCCACCCAAAAAAATGAAGCCCTCTCCTAATATGCACACACATATGTTTGTATCCAGATGGATGGATGGATGAATGGATATAGTTAATCAAAATAAATTAACACATTGCCTATATTTGAAAATTAATGTCTTATTCTGCATTTAATCCATCATCTGTCTACCAAGAAATGGGAATCATGATCTTTCATTAGTTTTTTTCAGTCTTGATCTTATTTCCTAAGTTTTTTTAATTATTTTTAATTTTTAATTGTTTTCTTATACAATTTATAAAATGTTCTCCTGGTTCTGCTTACTTCACTGTGTATCAATTTCTATAAATCCTTCCAAATTTTAATAAATGTATTCATTTTATCATTTCTTATGGCACAATTTCATTATTTTAATATGCCAAATTTTGTTTGGTCATCCCACAATTGATGAAGATTCACTTTGCTTCCAAGTATTTGCTGCAGCAAAAAGAACTGCTCTAAATAATCTTTCTTTCTTTAATTTCTTCTGGCTATAGATTTCTTCTACGAGTGTTATTGCTGGTCAAAACATATGTACAGTTAAGCGATTTGGGGACATAGTTCCCAATTGCTTTCCATAATGGTTGGACCAATTTATAGTTCAATCAATATTGAATCATTGTGCTTGTCATCTCCAAAAACTGTGGTCTTCCTTTTGGGGACCTCTTTGCCAATATAATTAGTACCAGCTGAAATTTGTGCATTGTTTTAATTGTCATTTCTCTTAATATTAGTGATTGAAGAGTATTTTTATATAGCTGTTGATGACTTGTGTTTCTTCTTTTCAGAACTAATTGTTTACATCTTTTAATTTTAATTATTCGCATCATTTATCTTTTGGTGGATGATCTTTGATCTCATACATTTAACTCACTTCCCTAATGTTTTGGATATTCCATTTAATTTAATTCAATTCAAAAAAGATTTATTAAATGCTTATAATATATAAGGCAATATGTGAAATGTTAGAGATACAAATAAGAAAAAGAGACAGCCTCTGCCCTCAAGGAACTTGTAGTGTAATGGAAGAAGACAATACAAAAGAAAAAGTGGGGTGGGGGTCCACAGGACTTGGCTGGGGTATGACATTGTCTTGTGACAAAGTCAAGTAATGCTGCTGGTGGAGAAGGGAGATGCTTAGAAGATTAGGAAGAAAACCCCAAATGGGATCAGGAAGATTTGGACACAACTGGGTTGCCTGAACAACAACAGTACTCAGCCCTCCAAATTGAGGGAGAAGCATCTGAGGGTGAGTTGGAAAGGTGTAGAATATCAAAACCTGAGTCATTCTTTCTGGTGATGACATTTCAGGAGGTCTTGGGAGATGGTATGTTATTCCTCCTCCATGGGAGGGAGGAGGGGATATGTTGTTCCACAGAGCTGAAGCCAAACAAAGCAGATGATTTATAAAGATTTGCTGGCAAATCTTTATTAAAAATGCTGCAAATATTTTCCCATTCTGCTTTTTTCTTTTTAATTCTAACTGCATTGATTTTATTTATGTGAAAATAGTTTCAATCTCATATAACTAACATTTTCCTTTGTTGCTCTTTTTCTTATTTGGATGAGGTTTCTTTTTTTATTCGTAGATGTGAAAAGTGTCTCCTTCCCTGTTTCTCGAATTTGTTTATGGTATAACTTTTGTGCTTTCTTTGGTATAGTATTTAAAACGTTGGTGTCTACCTAATTTCTGTAACACTGATTCCTATCAGTTTTTTTTTCCCCAAGACTCCTAACAGTTTTTGTCAAATAATGAGTTTTTTTTCCTAGAATTGGGAATTCTTGGGATTATCAAATAGTATATTCCAATTGTTTCTAGATCTTGCATTAATCAACTTCAAGTTTCTTTAAACATCATTAAGTATGATGATTACTTGTTTGTAGGGTAGTTTGAGATCATAGAATCATGGATCTTTGAGCTGGAAGGGACCTTGGAAGCTATCTTATTTTAGACAACAGGAAATGAAGACTGACAGAGGTTTAACATGTGTCTGAAGCAGTATTTAATACAGGGAAGGGCTTTTTTGCCCCAGTGAACCATATTATCTCTTAAGGAGTTCACATTCTATTCACATTGTTCTTGAAGGACATATGATTGATGAACCACCCCTGCCTATGAAGAAAGAGCTAAATGAAGAAGAAAACTGAGTGACTTGAGATGAGAAGAGCGAGTTCTCCATGAATGTTTACCAAAAAATATGAAAAAGAGTCCTCACCTGAAAAGTTGGGGAAAGGAAGAGCTGGGGGAGTGGAGAAGGAGGAGGTTTGAAAAGGGGAAAGGGATGAAAAGATATGGGAAAGCCATGAGATAATGAAAAAGAGCAAGGGATTTAGAGTCTGGGGATTTGATTCTTCTCTCTGATATAAGCTGTGTAGAAGAGTTCCTAAATTTCCCTGGGGCTGTTTCCTCACCTCTAAGTTGTTAGACTAGCAGTTTTCCAAGATCTTTTCCAGGGGAGAAAATACATATAGACATACATACACATGGATACACATCCAAAAACACATGCACATATACATGCCTACATATATACATATAAGTATGTGTATATGTGTGTACATAAACATAGATGAAGAAAAGAGAGAGACAGAGAGGGAGGAAAAGATAGATACACAGACAGAGTGGGGGAAGGGAGGGAGGGAGGGAAAGGAAAAAGGAGGGAAGGAGGAAGTGAGAGACAAGGAAGGGGGAAGGAGAGAAAGGGAGGGAAAGGGAGAAGGGAGATAGAGAGGGAGAGAAAGAGGGAGAGAGAGAGGGAAAAAGAGAGGGAGATGGAGAAAGAGATTCTTATAACTGTTAATCCTACCTGGCGCTTCAAAAAGAGACATAAGGAGAAGCTGAACTATTCATTGAATCCATTTGTTCATTCATTAATCAAACCTTTTTTCTGGAGACTGCCCTTGAAAAACCTCAAGTACCTCTCAGAAGCTCAAAGCCCTGAGTTGGGAATAAGCCCTATTTATTTTCCTTCTGCCTATTGGGTTGAAAAAAATGAGATTCTCCTCATTTTCTGTCCAGTGAGTGATTCATCTAATGTCACCCAGGGAGATTGGAAGGAGGCAGGAAGTGAAGAAGGAGGTGAGACAAGGGGGGAGTGAAAGGAGAGAATAGCCATATTGCTCCAATACCAAAGCCAACCCCCTATTCCTGAGCTCTTTCCTAAAACCCTAAGTAATAGCAGGGCTGTTATAGGATGTAGGGTAAACCTCTGTGGGGTGTAGATGCCCTTATTAACCCTGAGTTTTCAATCTGTTCTTTTCCCATCATTAAAATGTCAGGTCCTGGAGGACAAAGCCTGCATTTGTATCCTTCTCTGAGGGCACTTGTTATATTGATACTAAATGAAAGCTGTCAATTAATCGTTTCATTTGGACTCTTGTGTTTTGGGATCTTGGCAGGTTTGCAGTAAGCCAGAGGATTCTGACAAAGGATTTCTCGTTTTTTCTGGGCTCAGCTCATATGTTATCTTCACTGAGGAAGTTCTTTCATGGTCTGCCCAAGGATCAGTGTTTTTGTCCCTCCCAAAGTGCCACATACGCATGTCTTGTGGACGTGTCTCAAACTCACTCCGACCTCATCTCCTGCTCTTGGAGTCTGGCTTCCTTCAAACCCCACTTTCGATGGGAAGGTCTCTCCAGTCCCCCAAATCTCAGTGTCTTCGTGTGAGGTCACCGCCGCCTTATCTTGTATATATCTAGTTTGACATCATTTTTTGTCCTCCATCAGATTGTGAGTTTCTTGAGAGCAAGACCTGTTTTTATTTTCCTTTTTCTGTAAATTCAGCAATAAGCGCACACTTATTAAAGGCTTGTGGACTCCTGTTTTCCCCTCGGCATCTGTGGATGCCTCTGTCAGAATTAAATAAAGATCCTGAAAACAATTCCTTGGAGCAGCAGCAGCAGCAGCATCTTCATGGTCATTATCATCATCATCAACATCATTATCATCATCACCATCATCATCATCATCATCATCACAATCACCATCATCATCATTATCATCATCATCATCATCATCACCATCATCATCATCATCATTATCATCATCACCATCATCATCATCATCACCATCATCATCATCATTGCCATCATCATCACCATCATCATCATCATCACAGTCACCATCTTTATCATCATCACCACATCATCACCATCATCATCAGACCCATAATCATCCCTGGCATTTTAAGGCTTCCAAAATGCCCTTCATGAGCACTGCTCCTTCTACTTTCCCAACAACCTTAGAAAGTAAGCGCTATTATTATCCCCATTTGGCAGATAAGGAAACCGAGATAAGAAGTTAAGTGCTCAGGTTCACACAACTAGGAAGTATCCAAGGTCAACTTGAAGGCAGAGGTTCCTGACTCCAGGCCACCCCACTGCCCTTGCTGAAGGGCTCATTTTATTTCATAGTTCTAGGCATTGCTGTGTAGCTAAAAAGGCTGCAGTGGATAGACCTGAAGTCAGGACCTCAGACAGTTATGTGACCCTGAGTAAATCACTTTACCCCATTAGCCTCAGTTTCCTCTTCTGTAAAATGAGCTGGAGAAGATAATGGCAGACCGCTCCAGTATCTCTGCCAAGAAAACCCCAAATGGGGTCCCAGAGATTGTACACAATTGAAAAACTACTCGATAACAAACTTTAGCAAAATCTTTCCCAGTGTCCTTGCACATGAGTTAGAGGAATAGGGAACAGATGCCAGTGTGAGCTGGGAGAGGGAACACCCTTGCAAAGTTGTGCTCAAAGGGGTTTGAAGAATGGAGATCTGATGCAGGGAAGGGGTTCTCCATGAAGGGAGGCAGGTAGAGTAATAGAAGGTAGGATCATGATGTGGGGCCCACTCCTCCTGGGTCAAAGTGGTCTCTCTGTAATGTCCTTTCCCACTCCCATCCCCACCTGTGGAAATCAGACCCAGTGTTCAAGGCCCAGCTCCAGTGTCACCCCTCCAAAAAAAGCAGCACTGAGTCCCTTTTCCTTTGGCCTTTGCCCCCGCCCTGAGCATTTTCTCTTTCTCAGCCATTTTCACCCAGAACTGAGCACATCTGCTTACTGTAACCCAAGATCAGCACAGCTGCAAAGTCTTTCTGAGCCGTGACCTCTCTGGCCAGAACCTGCCTCTTCTCTCAGTGGCCAGTGTGGTCCAATAGGAGGCACATTGGTTCTGGAGCCTGAGGTTCCAGGTTCTAGTCTCACTTCTAACATTTAGTCTCTGTGTGGGTCCCTTGGTCCCCCTGCCCTCAGTTTCCTCATCTTGGGGGTTGGAGTCGATTTCTCTCTGGTTCTTTCCAGTTCTAAATGTGAGTTCCTAGCCCAAGCCTGGTTCAGCCCTACTTCTTCCTCTAATCCAACCGTGACAGAGCAAGATTGCTTTAAATCCTTTCCTATTGGGAAAAATAAATAAAGTTTACAACTTAATAAGGTTCAATTGCTCCGAATCTGGAGATGGCATTCCATTTGACCCTGGTGGGACCCCAGCCCCCTGTTCCCTCCTCCTCGGGCCTGGGGCCCAGCTCCCTCCCTGCTCCCCCTCCCCTCGGAGCCCAGAGGAGAACGAGGGGGTGGTCACGTACACATCCACCTGTCAGTCAGGGGGGACAAAGAGCTGAGCTGGAAGGTGCGGAGGGCAATCCTCCTTGCAGGGGCTCTGCCTCCCTCCTCTCAAGGCAAGGTCACATTAACATATGAACCAGCCTGGCAGACAGCCCAATGCCCCCTCAGGCTCCCCACCCTCTTTGGGTGAGGGGGCAAAAAAAAAAAAAAGAGAGAGAGAGAAAGAGGGGAAGGGAGCAGGGGAAAGCCAGTTCCTTCCAGTTTCACAGTCGGGGAGCTGAGTGAGCAAAAGAGCAATAAAACGAGTCTGACGGGGGGAGGCGTGCGAGCCAGATGTCAGGAGAGCTGCATGGGAGGCAGCCTTGAGAGGGGCAGTGGCTGGAAGGAGGGGGAGGGGCCCGGGGCCCTCTGCCCTCGGCCATGGCCCCACAGCATCTGGAGCCCGGCACATCCTGCCCCGGGGAGCCGCATTTTAGGAAGGACAGTTGATAAATGGGAGGCATTTTATGTCGTTGGATAATTCATTGGAGGCCATGAGAATGTTTTCTCTCTGGAAAAGTAGACTCTGGGGATGGAGCCATCTTGAGAGATCTGCAGGGTTGTGGGCTGAGAACTCGGACCACAGAGTGATGATCTCTGGGGTTAAAGCCACCTGATAATCACAATAAAAGAGAGGGACCAGATCTCAAAGCTACAGGGAGCCCCCTTTGTTCCCAAAGCTCTAAAAGAATTGTCTCCCACACTGAGCATTTCAAGGACTTTCTTTTTTTGGTGTTGCTTCAGAAACCGGGGCTCCCTCTCCCAGGTTGGAAAAACAGTGGTCTCTCACAGTCCTGATGGGTCCCAGAAACTTGGAGCAGTTCCATTTTCCCATCCTGCTCTGGTCTGTCCCTTCCTGGGCAGCCTGGTGGCCCCTGGGGCCCACCATCTTGGTACAGACACACAATTGGCTTTGGCCCTACTCAGAACTCCTGAACTCAAGCCATCCATCAACTTTTTGGTGGGCCAGCCTGGCTTTCCCAGCCTGTCAGAAGCTCGGAGGCCAGGTTTTTATCCCCTGTGCCAAGTTAATAGCTATGGTTTATAGAATTTTAAAGTCTGTAAGTATATTGCACATTTTATTTCATCAACACCTCTCTGTAGTGTTGGTGCTTTGGATATCCCCATTTTACAGATGAGAGTTTAAGGCTGAGAAAAGGGAAGCGATTTACCTGTGTATGAGACAGTATTCAATCCCAGAACAAACCTTCCATCCCCAAATCCAACACTATCTACCAATCACCCTCTACTGACCCATTTATTCATGAAATAAAGAACCCCGTCATTTAGCCCAAGGTCAGATGTCAGAGATTGGATTTGAAACCAGGTCCTCTGACTTCTCATTTTCATGGTACCATATTTTCCTCCGACCTAAAGAGGACAAGATGAAAGAAGGATTGTTGCATGGAAATTATAAAGAGGTAAATTTGAGTTTGAAATTGGGAAGATTCCTAACAATTGAGGAGTGGAAAGGGCTGCCTTAAGAAATGGCCCCTTCTGTAAACTCTTTGCACTTTTGTTTTTCTTCCCAGGTTATTTTTACCTTCTGAATCCAATTCTTCCTGTGCAACAAGAAATTCGGTTTTACACACATAGATTGTATCTAGGATATACTATAACACATTTAACATGTATGGGACTGCCTGCCATCTAGGGAAGAGGGTGGAAGGAAGGAGGGGAAAAATCGGAACAGAAGGGAGTGCAAGGGATAATGTTGTAAAAAATTACCCGTGCATATGTACTGTCAAAAACTGTTATAATTATAAAATTAATTTTTAAAAAAGAGTGAAGGAAGAAAAAAAAATAAATGGCCCCTTCCTGAGGTTTTCAAGCAGGGGGTGAATGACCATTCTCTGGCTGTATTTTACAGGGAATTTCTTTCCCATTTCTTCTCCATTAATTATTAATATTGTGATGAACAAATGGCAAAATTTGGGTTGTGCCCAAGTCTATAATGAACATTTAATACTCTGTTTGAAGTAAAACCTTCAATGACTATATTGTCATTATTTTAGACTCTCCAATAATCATCTGAAGACCAGCTGCCATGTAACTCAATGGCTGCTGAAGTGCCTGCCCAATAAGTCTGCATTTCTTTCCTAACATCTGAATAATTCTCAGGAACTTTCTGGGGAAGAAAGGAGCCACAGCATGGTGGAGAGCAGATGCTTTTCATCTTTTTAAGGTGATTAATTAAGGGAAACCCATGAATGACCTTCAAAGGTCTTAAAATAAAACAAAATCAGAGGTTTATGAAGGAAACCAATTATATGGAAATGTAATTATCAAAAAAATCATATTCATGGAGACCAGGTTAAGAACTCTGGGATAGAGGTGGTTCTAAGGGGGTGATTCTGAGATCAAATTGTGTCAGCTCAAGGGAGACATTTCCCTAGATGTCAGCTTCCTCGTTTGTCAGATGAAATGATGGGACTAGACAATTTCTAAAGTCCAATTCATCTGCTAAGTGAAATGAGCAGAACCAGGAGATCATTATACACAGTAACAACAAGATCATAAGATGATCAGCTCTGATGGATGTGGCTCTCTTCAACAATGAGATGATTCAAACCAGTTCCAATTGCTCCGTGATGAAGAGAATCAGCTACACCCAGAGAGAGAACTATGGGAAATGAGTGTAGACCATAACATAGCATTTCTACTCTCTGTTTTTGTTTGCTTGCATTTTTGTTTTCCTTCTCAGGTTTTTTTCTTTCTTTCTAGATCTGATTTTTCTTGTGCAACATGATAACTGTATAAATATGTATACATGTATTGGATTTACCATATAGTTTAACATATTTAACATGTATTAGACTATCTGCCATCTAGGAAAGGGGGGGAGGAGAAGGAGGGAAAAAGTTAGAACAGAAGATTTTGCAAGGGTCAATGTTGAAAAATTACCATGCATATGTTTTATAAATCAAAAAGCTATAAATAAATAAATAAAGTCCAGTTCATCTCTGATGCACTATGTGCTGTGCAATCTGAATGTATCATAGACTTCATCTTCCCTGAGCAGAACAGAGGGGCTTAACCGTGGGCCCCAGTGAGGGACATGTAATGAGAGAAGGATCTAGCAGTATACTGGAATTAGGAGTGTGTGACCTATGACACAAAACTGAGGCAGTAATAAGATATCTTCCAAGGGGAGCAAAAAAGTCAGAGATTTGACATGTCAGAACTAAGAGCCTATATTTAAAAGAAATTCTGTCTGATAGCTATTCTGTAATGCAACCCCAGGCAAGTCACTTAACCCTGTTTGCCTCAGTTTCCTCAGCTGTAAAATGAGCTGGAAAAGGAAATGGCAAATCCTTAGTAGAATTTGGTGACCCCAGCTTTGACAGGCTGATCTAGAATATAAGCAATGATCTTAGCCAAGCACTGAGGAAAGGGGTTTGGGAAAATAAAGGCAGCTTGATCAAAGTGACAAATGCCCAGAATGATCATCAAAAGACCCAAATTCTGGCTTGCTTCTTACTTTTGGAATTTGCATTGTTACTTCACTTTTTCTGAGGTCTCAGTGTTCTCATCTGTACAATAGGGGAGTCAGATCCCGAATTCCCTTCTAGCTATATACCAATAATTCTACATTCCTATGACCTTTTTGATTTCAGTATTCTCATCTTTATGAAGAGGGGTTGTTGTCTCCCTCATTAGAATGTGAGCTCCATTAAAATGGGACCACAAGGACTATGTTTTGGATTTTTTTCTTTTTCTGTATCTCCTATGCATAGTATAGTGCTTGGCATACAATAAGTAGTTAATAAATGCTCAGTGATCAAATGACTTTAAATGGTCCTTTCCATCTATATACCTTATGATGTGTGAATGAATACCAAAAATAAGAGTGGAAGTTCTTGGATAGAGTTCAAAGCGACCTTTGGAGGTCATCCATCAAAACTTTTCATTTTGCAGGGGAATAGATCAAGGCCAAAAGATGTTCAATTATTTATCCATAGTCACACAGTGGCAAAGTCCGGATCTGAATCCAGATCCTTTGACTCCTTCTCCATTGTACCAAGCTTCTTCTCACTAAACCCAAGAGCTAGGAGACAAAAAAAAAGTTGACAACTTTTCTGAGTTTCCTCTTCTTTTTTTTTCCTTAAAGATGAAAGGAAAGTGTTGGGCTTTTTTTCATATGTTAGCCCATCTATAGCATCTTAATGTTTGCAAAGTTTTTTCCATGTGCTATCTCATTTTATCTGACTCTTCACATCTTTAGGAAAGAGTAAAAAAGGAGCACTCAATCCTCTCAGCCAGGAACCCCAGAAGACAGTGACTAATGAGTGAGTCACCTGAGAACTCCTTTATCTGCTTCCTTTCCCTGGCACTACCATGGGCAAGAAGCACATGGACAGGCTGGCTCCTGTCCACACACACACCAGTGGAAGGATTGCATTTTACAGCTTATTTGGGATCGGAAGCCAAGCAATCAGTCTTTAGTCATCTGATTATCTGCAGAGTCTCCAGAGGAAAGGGATCATAAAATAAGATTTAGAGTTAGAATACGCTTTAGAGGTCACTGATTTCAAACCACTCGTTTTATGGAGGAAGAAACTAAGCCAGAAAAGTAAACTAGTATGTTCAAGGTCAAACAGCTAGTAAGTATCTAAGGATGAATTTACACTCAGGTCTCCATGACTTCCAACTTCAGCATCTTCCATACCACCCAACAATGGTGCTCAGGATGATGGGAGGTGCCTTATTAAGGCTTCTCAGCCTAGGACCCGAGTTCATTGGAAATTGGTCTCAAATGGCCAGAAATTATCTTCTGAGGCTCAGTGGCTGTGACTGCAGCCTGAGCAAAAGTCCTCTGCCACAGAAGGATCAAGGCTTTATCCACAGCATGCAAGTTCTCTAGGGATACACTGGCTTTTTTGCATTAAAAGTTTTTCTGAACTGAAAATAACACAGATGTCATTCAGTTAGGAAATGGTTAGCATTGAATGTGGCACATGAATGTAGCAAAATCTGTAAGAAACCATACATATGGTAGTTACGGAGAAGCATGAGAAAACTTACAGAAACTGATTCAGAATAACCAGAAAAATAAGCTACACAATGGCTACAAAATGAAACTAGGAAGAATAACACAAGCAAAACAATCAAAACAGAGCTACAAATGTAACCAAGCTCTGCTTTCCCCCCCTTCCTTTTTGTTGGACATTTTTTTAAGGGATGAGTCTTTGAGAAAATGGAAAGACTCACTGGAAAACATGGATAATGGATAATAAAAAATACATGTTTGTGTATACTTCAATAACAATTTATTTTTTAAAAAATCTATATCTGAGTATCTATATTATATATACCCAACAGAAAGATGACTTCATTGTTTGGCTTTTCTATTAAATATCAAGCAGGACTGGATTTTTTTAATGGAAGAATTTCTTGGGTCAAATTCACAAAGGCAAATCAATGTCTTTGTTTTGTTTTCTGCTCAAGAAAAGACTTATTTTTCTTAAAAATAGAGAACTGATCTCAAAGAGAAGACATTCTAAATGGACACAAATTGGGCGTGTGGCTCTGAGCAAATCACTAGGAAAGACCTGACTGGCAATTGTTGGCTGTCTTAGATTTCTTTACCTGTAAAGTGAGGATAATGATAGCACCAGGACTGTTGTGAGGATAAAATAGGAATGTCTTTAAAGTACTCTGCAGATCTTAAAGAACTATATAAATATGAAATGCATTGTTATTATTTTTCTTTTTGTGGCTGTTATTTTTGTTATTATTATTCCAACTCTAAGATTCTGTGATTGAGAAATACTACTGTACTGAATTCCTAAGGGTCAAGAGACCAGGGTCCTTCTCCCAGCTCTATTGCAATATACTACATAAACATAGGAAAGTTTCCTCCCATTCTGGGTCTCACTTTCCCCACTTCTAATGTTCATTCTAAGACTGATACTGCTTTATTACCTGATGCTATGCTATTCTTCAAGACATCGACAACCACTACTTTGTGAAATCCTGTCACAAACTATACTGTACGTTAGGAAAAGCGCTCAATTTGGTGTCAGAGAATCTGGGCTCTAAATCTGCTTTTAATATTGGTCATCCATGTGATTAGACCTCCGACAACAGAGGTGGAGGCAACTGAGGCTCCTTATGGCTCTAAATTTGTGATTTGATTAACCAAAGGGAACTGTGGAACCATTCATTGTGTGGGATGAAACTAGGAAAGAGCCTGGCCAGAAGATGATCTCTCTTAGTGTTTCATTGATCAACACAATGGCTTGGAAAAATGAAAGGAGTTAGAATCTGCACGTGATGGCAGATGGAAAACAGATTCACCCAAAGACTGCCATGGCTGTAGAAAGGCTGCTGAATTAGGAGTCCGAGCATCCATGGCAGGAAAATCCCATCTCTGATTCCTACTACTTGTGTGATCTGAACCACTCACTTCACCTCCATTTTTTTTCACCTTAAAATGAGGACATCAGACTTCTAAAGTCTCTTTGTCTCTAAGTCTGTGGCCCTACAATCCATGGATTCCACACCATGTTCTGCCCTTCCACCTCTCTGCAAAAAGAGGAATATAGCCTTTCTAGAAGCACCTCGGAGCTGATGGGAAACAAGGATATGTTTATAATTAACTCTGAATTGTATTGTACCTTCTAACATCTCTACTGGGGAGGTGATTAATTGAGTCAATTTAAATGAATCAAAATTAATTGAATCAATTAATATCTAAAGCAAACTTGCTTATATAAAACTTGATGACAAAAATATGCTGATAAAAAATCAATCCTCACAAATCATCAGCATTTGTATAGAATACCAATAAAACCCAGCAGGAAAAGATGGAGAAATTGCATTTTAAATAACTACGGAATGGATGCTTGGATTAAGGGAGGAGAGGAGCCTCATATATTGTGGAAATGACAATAAAAATTGTGTTCCCTCTTCCCTCTTCCACCATCGCCCAAGCAGGACATTATGCAATATGTCATAGGATCAAAGAATCACAATTTCAAGAAAACTCATTCATGGAGTCCATTTGCCTCTTTTTAGGAGGGAAGAAATTGAGTCCCAAAGAGAACTTATTTACCCAAAGTCACACAGATAGTAAATAGCAGACTCGGAATCGGAATCTCTGACTAACTCTTGCCCTCTTCCCACTATATTCTACTATCGTGGATCCACTTAGCAATGTACTGTACATTTGGACAGCTCTGACTGGGGAATATTGAACCAAAATCTGGACCCTTTCATTTCCCCCCATTGATCCTACTTCTCTGCCTATGTAAAATAAGCAGAATAATTTGGATTCTCTTTTATAAGGCAGTCCTCCAAATATTCAAACATTAACATGATAGGTTATCATGCCTAGAAGGGAAATAGAGGAACATTAGAATATGGAGGCTCAGGGATTTCCACAATGAAAATTAAAAGGATATTGAACCCTAAGTAGATGAAATCTTCCTGACAGTCCCGGAGAATAGAGTGAAGCCTAAGACTATAGAATCACAGCCCCTCCTCTCTTCAGAGACCCAAGACTCCAAGGGCAGAATGCTGTCTACATTGGCAGATTTGGTCACTAAGCATGGCCTTTGTTTAGTTCTTTCCCTTTGTCAGAAGGGAGGACTTGATCCATGGCCGGGAATGTGGGGGTGGAACAGGGTTAAAAAAAATACAAAGGGTGTCAGACTCCAGCAGGGCCTTAGAATATTGGGTGTCAAAGTTGGGAGGAACCTTAGAACAGAGATTGTGTCAGAGTTCAAAGGAACCTTCAAAAAAAGATTGTCAGAGTCAGAAAGCACTTTAAAGCACAGAATGTCGAGCTGAGAAGTTATCTCATCCAACTGCATCCCATTACAGATGAGAAAATGGAGGCCCAGAGTGAACTAATTTGTCCAAGGTCACATTGGCAAGAAATGATAAAGACATTTGTACGAGAAAATGGCTTATCGTGGAAAGACTTGTATGAAGAGATGGAAAACCAGCACAGGAGACAAATATCCTTTCAGACTCTAAATCCCCAATCCTATAACCTTGGTTAGAATCAATTGAGAAGGTATCCTTCACAGGGAAGAAAGGGAGGCTTGAATTAGCCTTGGTGTTGGTGCCTAAAAAATCCATTGTCTGAGAAGACAGAAGCTGCACCCCAAATAAAAACAAAATGTAGGCTTCACCCTGTCCCTGCTTCCTGGATGGATAGGGTCTGTCAATGTCGGCTGCTTTCAGGTATCTAAAAATCCAGCAAATAAGAAAAAAGAAGTCAGCCAAATCATGATCCCCTGTGATAAAGAGCAATGGTACTACCCACTTCATAGGCAGAGTCATAGCCCAGAGCAAGCAACCCAAAATGTGCCTTCAAATCAACCTTTTAAGACAAATATAGTTGATCCTGGGCCAACACTGCTGGGGGAGGCCATCACCAAAGCTGAATGATCAAGGCCTTGTAGGTCAGTAAGGAGCTAACCTGGAGTGTGGCCAGATAGGATAGAGAGGAAATGCTCTGAGTGGGAGCTTCCTAGATTAACTACTGTACTTTCTCTTGTCAACTAGGTGTTAAACTCAGTCTTTCCATGTTTCCATACTGCTAAAAGAAGTACTGTCAGCACCCCCTAAATATCAGTATCCTGAGGAAAAGCCCCGGTCACCCTGCCCTAGGTCAGCCTGTCTGAGTTATATGTCTGCTCATGGGCTAACTTCAAGGATCCAGTGAAATAACAAATGCAAAGTGTTCTGAGAACCCTAAAAGATTTGTATAATGCCACTTATCTCCCCTCCCTTCCCCAGAATTCTTAGGCAATAGAAAGTTCTGAAAAAAAATTAATTTTCCTGGAATCCTAAGGGTGGAAAGGGCCTACTTCAAACACCATTCATTCTCCATTCATTCCAACCCTTTGCCCAGGACAGAAAACCCTCCCATACACAATACCCCTGACAAGCTTCCATGACTTCTCTTCCATGAGTGTCTCCAATAAAAGAAACCTCAGTATCTAAGGAGGCAATGTACTGAACCTTTGGGCAGCTCTGACTGGGAGATATTGAACCAAAACCTGATCCCTCTCATTTTTCCCATTGACCCTCTTCCTCTGCCATTTAGAAACAAGTAGAATAAGTTTGATTCCCTTCTATAAGACAATCTTCCAAATATTCAACCATTATAATTATAATAACAGTAATAACAATCATAATAACAATACAACTTTCATTCTAATGTTATATTCCAGGCACCATGTTTCGAGCTTAGGACAAAAGTATCATGAGGTGAGACACTAGTCTACCCTATACAGAACTGATATTGGAGATTTCTAAGGCGTACAAGATTTTGGCTGAATGTATACCAATCCGGGACATAACCTTGAAAAAAAAGGTTTTGTCTTTTAAACCGAATCCCTCATTCAAGCTTGTTCTCTTGGAATTTCTATTTTCCCCCCTAAAGAGACAAAGAATTTCAGAGCGAAAGAGATCTTCACTCTACAAATGGGGAAGCTGAGGACCAGAGAAGGTTGTACAATTAGTGACTGTATAAGTGCACATTTATCTAGCCCACTAGATCCAGCTGACTCCAAACTTCAAACTGTATAATATTTCACCTTCACATTCCTGTAAAACCATCCAGCCTGGATACCTCACCAATTAGCTAACTGCACTGGCATTACCCTCCCACCTTCTACCTCTTGCTCTGGGCAAAATAATCAAATCATCAGTATCCTTGTTTCGGGAAAGGATTGCCCCATGGATCCCTGTGCCTTCCTTTACCATCACTCCCTTCCTTGGTCAACATCGTTGTTTCCCTTCTCTTAGAATACATGCAACCTAAAGGGTAGGCCCTCAGAATATAAACCCTATTCCTATCCTCAGTACTTAGCACATAGCCTGGCACATAGGAACTGCTCGATAAGCTTTCTTTCATTCATTATTCTGCTGATCTGTAGAAAGATGGTCCAGTCAACTGAAGAATCAAGAAGGTTGAATTCACAATAATTGCTGTTTGATTGTATTTCCCTGGTCTTTATGTTCTAGATGAGAAATTCTCAAATTGGCTTCTATGAGCTCCCTATATGTTAAAGTCCTACAGGGTTCCTAGGAAAAATTCCACTTTGTCTTTCCTAGGAAATCTCTAGATTTTTTTCTATTTGAAGTCTGATAATATTCTTTCAGAACCACTTCTTTTTCTTCATTTCATCTGTAGATCATACTCTCACCTTCATCCAATAACAGTGTTTTTATTCCCAAGTAGAATCAAGGATTACACTAAAAAGCAAAAGCTAGAAACTTTGGCCTCTTTGCTGGAAAATGTCTGTATTTATTTATTTAGATCCACAAAAGATATAATAAAAAAATGAAAAGAGGGTGTTACCATAGCCACAAACACTAGCCTGATTATTCTAAGAAGTTACTGGTGTGTTTGCTGTTTGGTGTCGCTATGATTGAAGACTGAGAGTGAGGCACTAATCTCTGCCCCTTGACATACTGTGGTTTTGTGACCTTGCTCCAGATCACTTAAGCTTTCAATGCTCCCAGAAAACATTCTACAATCTAGGTTGTCTGGAAAGATCCAGTCTGCTTAGTAAAGGGAGGATCTTTTAAGTTTCTTATATCAGTGAAACTTATACATATATGTACATAACCTTCATATTCCTAAAAATAGATATGTTTATATATATATATATATATATATATATATATATATATGTGTGTGTGTGTGTGTGTGTGTGTGTGTGTGTGTCTGTGTGTGTCTGTGTGTCTGTGTGTATGTGTGTTTTTAATATACCTATAAATATATAGATTACAAAAATACACACATATGTGTATATGTATTTTATATAACTAAAGATAGATAGGTGTATTTATATACCTAAAGAGAGATATGTGTATCTATCTATCTATCTATCTATCTATCTATCTATCTATAGATATAGATATAGATATAGATAGATATATCTATATCTATATATATATGGGGGGGTCTGTGTGTATGTGTGTTTTTAATACACCTATAGATATATAGATTATAAAAATACACACATATGTGTATATGTATTTTATATAACTAAAGATAGATAGGTGTATTTATATACCTAAAGAGAGATATGTGTATCTGTGGGTATTTCTGTATTGTGTATATGTGTATTTTTGTTTTATATACCTATGCAATATATATGTGTGAATACACACATGTGTATATATGTGTACATTTTTATTTTATATACCTAAAGATAGATAGACATGTGTATACATACACACATATGTATAGCTCTGTGTATATGTGTGTGTTTATTTATATGCCTATAGAGATATAGATGTGTGTAAATGTTCAAGTATATATGTATGTATAGATAAATATGTTTTATTTTCTATACCAAAAGATAAGTATGTGTATATACAGACATGTGTGTCTATGTGTATGTGTGTTTATTATTATATATTTTAAAATAGATATGTATAGATACATGTGTGTATGTATGTATAAGTGTATTTATTTTATATACCTATAGATATATAAATGTGTATAAATATACATAGTATATATAGATATGTATTTTATTTTATATACCTAAAGATAGATAGATAGATGTGTATATACACACATATGTATATATGTGTTTGTATATGTATGTTTGCTTTATATACCTAAAGACTTCTCCCTGTCACACACAGCTCAAAACAGCATACTCTGAGTGTGGTCTGGTTTGTTCACCTGTGTGTATCTTGAATTTTCCCCAGAAGAATGTAAAGTCCTAGAAAGTCAGCCCTTTGGGGGAGGGGTGTCTTTGCCTGTGCCCAGTCCAGTGTGTGGCTCATAGTGGGTGCTTAGTGATGTTTGGTGGATTGACTTTATTGACTCACAATGGATTTAAGACCCTGAAGAGGCTTGGCTGAGTGGGCTCAGAAATAGCAAGGGTGTGACAGAGAGGACTCACTGAGAATCTGTTCTGTGTCAGGAAAAAATGGAGGGTACAGGACGGGTAGGGTATTTCTTTGTTTTTCTTCTGATCTATGAAAGGAGGAAAATGGATCAGAACTAAAAGAGTCCAATGAGTTAAAAATGGGAACACAGTGGGGAAAAAATGGCTCTGGTCAACTGTACAGAGGTCAAGCCTAATTTTGCAACTGCAACACCCGACTTGTGGGCCCACACCTTGGATGTTCCTGCCTAAGGGCTACATCAGAAGCGGGTGCTAACCACATGGCTGGCAGCCTAGACTACCTGGGGAAAAAAAAACACCATAGCAACTCTCTAGGTTGCAGGTATTACATATATATATATATATATATATATATATATATATATATATATATATATATATATATATGTGTGTGTGTGTGTGTGTGTGTGTGTGTGTGTGTGTGTGCATGTAATTTATAAATATATATAATATTATAATATAATAAATATAAGTATATAAATAATATAAACACATATATAATATATATAAAGGTAATTTTAATAAAAAAGGTGTTCTGCCCAAATGAAATGATGTATTAAATGCTTTCAAAATATTAAAGCTCTTTATATGTCCACTTATTGTGATGACTGGTATACTAAGGCTGATATTGTATGATCTAAGATTCCCTCCCAGCTTCAACATTCTTCTAAGTTTGTCCCTAGTCCTTTCATTGTATGTTGGAAATGCAAGAAGGAAAAGAAGATGATGAAAGCCAAGTCTCACAAATAGGCCCTGCCTGCTTGAAATCCCAATGGAGGTCCAGAAAGTTTGCCTGAGGATGTGAAGAATGGAGAGTCTCTTCCCACATTTCCCCACATCATACCCTCTCTTGCTCCCTGTCAGTCTACCGTGTGCCTTTTATTTGGAAGCTGGGCTAGAACTACATAAAAATGGTTTGAGAAGACAAGCTCTCTTTTCTCTGATGCTTTTTAGGAAGAATTGATATCACACTCTGGATAGAAGGAGAAACAATGTTCAGGTCACCTCGTCTTTCCACATGACTGTGTGTCCAAGGATACTTGGCACCTCTTCTCTTGATATGTTTCTTTCTTGTTCTTATATGAGTAAGTGTCCTGGGATGGGGACACTCAGGTGACTGAAGAGACCAGGAACTCCATTGAGGGAGTGCTCAGGGGACCAGCCAGATCAGATTATGCACCAAGTCTTATGATGTCCCACAGAGTTCCAGAGCCAATGGCAACAATAGCCAAGACTGATGAACAGACTGTACAACAGCCCTGAACAGTGACCAATTTGGCCCAACCCAGCAAGGAACCAACTTAGAGGTGCCTTGAAGTGACTCCTCCATTGGCTGTGCTACATTCAGAAGTGAACTTGACAGGACTTTCCGGAAGGGAGAAGGGCAAAGAACATGCACTGTCTTGATTGGAGGGAGCTTGTTTTAGATCAACCACTTTAAGTTTGAGTCTGCTCTCCCCAGGAAGCAAGTGACTATATGGAAAGGTGGAGAGAGATATGATTATTTTTTCCTTTTTTTTAACTTCTCAGTAAATACCCCTTGGTTGAAAAAAATAAAAAAAAAAAAGCAGTAATTACTGTTCATTGATATTATCAAGGTGTTAACTAGTGAGTTGATGCAAGTGGATGGTGACACAAGCAATAGCACCCCTAATCTTCCAGGCTACTCTTAGAATCCAATAGGTACAGTTCTCTGGTGGACCCACCTAATAAGGCTTGTGGGAGTTGGGACAGTGAGATGAGGGCTTCTTTCCTCCTCTGATATTCTGGGCTCTGAAGTTCCTCACCTCACCTCAAGCTTAATATTCTAGGATAATCCTGGTCCTGCCCTCCCCACAAAGTTACTGTGAAGATGGGATGAAATAGTGCATAGGAAAGCGCTCAGAAGCACCCCGAGCCCCATGCCCGGAGAAGATCGCCCCAGTGGGATTATCGTCCTCATTCTTCTTTCCCTGCAGTAGCTAGAGATTATCCCAACCAGGGCCTACAGAGTGTGGGAACTGAATTCAACTTAAATCCAAACATCACAAAACCTATTGGGTTTTTTTTTTAATGTGTGAATGTATACCCACCCATATTTTGGGGGGGTATATAAATATACATACATATATATGATGTGTATATGTTTACATATACACACAGACACATCTGTTTACATACACAAGTATATTCAAATGTGTATACAAATCCTGAATATTTAACTATATTTATACCTATAATGAATGTATGAATGTGTGCATCATATAAAACATATACTCTCTGTGTGTATATACTTGTACATATATGCTGTTGTATATATAGTACATATATGTATATATACATGCACACATATGTAGCTTTGATTTTTTTAACAGGAATACAATGAAACAGGTAGACTTCTTCCCCAGGCCCCAGGTTAGAATTCAGCATGGATATCGGCACAAGTATATTAATATGTGGATACACTTACTGTATATTTAAGTATATATACACATATACTGTATATATGAACGTGTATGTCTATACGCTACATATAAAGCATGTATATAAATATATACCGTATGTGTATACATACCTATATGCATACATGTTGGTATTGTGTGTATGTGTACATATGCATTTATGTGTGTATTTATTTAGCTTTGACATTTAACTTTGACTTTTAACAGGAATACAATGAAACAAGTAGATTTCTTCTCCAGGACCTGTATTCAGCATGGATATCCACACAAGTATATTTATATGTGGATACACTTACTGTATATTTGTGTAAATGTACTACATATATACTGCATATATGAACGTGTATGTCTATATGCTACATATAAAGCATGTATATAAATATATACCGTATATGTATACATACATATGTGTGTGCATGTTGGTATTGTGTGTATGTGTGCGTGTAAAAACATGTACGCATATGTGTGTATTTATTTACCTTTGACATTTAACTTTGACTTTTAACAGGAATACAATGAAACAAGTAGACTTCTTCCCCAGGACCCGAGTTAGAATTCAGCCCGGATATGAGGAAGCCAGTTTGGAAGAACAGGATATTTCAGCCCATGAGCCAACTTGGCAAAGAGGTGCCCCCCCAAGCCCTCTGAGCCCTTCACTCACCAGCCCTCCACGGGCACACCGCACTCTCATTTTCTGGCCTGGTGTTCCCAAACAGATGCTAAGACCCAGGCTGAAACGTGACCAACCTCCCCCCAAAGCTGGTTCTCAGGTGAATTCCAGCTGCTCTGAAGCCCTGCCAAACGCCTTTGGGCTGGGAGCCAAGGAGGGCCAGGCCCAGGAGGATCCACCTTCTTTAGTTCACCCATCACCAACCTGCTCCTGCCCTGCAGATGGTTTTTAACAATCCAGGGAATTTCTGCCCTGCCAGTTCCCAAACAAACTGCACGGGGCCCAGTGACTGGAAGCCTGGGGCGTAAGCATAATTCACCCTGGGAGAGCCTTGGCCCGTGAAAACCAGGCTCCGGTTCAGTTCTGATAAGCACCCAAAGGTTGAAAGACATTCTTGGGGCCTTGTGGGGTTCCAAATTTAGGCTGCCGCTTGACTGAGAGCAGGCTTAATGATGCGGCCTTGGAACGCTGCCCTTGTCCCCTGGCCAGCCCCAAGAAAAGAGGTAAAGAGGCCAAAGGACAAAGGCAACAGGCAAGGTTTCCCTAGAAGCTTGTTTTGCTTCTCAGACTCTGGCCCCATCCAGGTCATTGGGCGCCATGCTAGTGCGGGCAGATAGTTCTCTCCCAGCTGCCCCTTCAGGAGGAAGGATTCAGATGGTCTGAAATTCATTCCACTCACTGTTCACCTAAAAGCACATTCATTTTCAAGGCACTGGGAGCCGGAATTTAAAAACAAGTTCAGGGCTCTCTCTGGAACCCCCGTCTTGGGTCGTTGTCCAATTCCAGTGGAGTTCATGGAATCTTGAGTCCGGCCTCCTTCTGAACATGGATGATTGGGGGAGGAGGACATTTCACAAGAACAGTTCTTATCTTTGAGGAGTTTCCATTCTACCTGGAAGCCAAATTCAGTTCTGTTTAACAAGATTTTCTTAAGCCTCTTGAGAAACCTGTGTGACCCTTAGTTAAGTAATTTAATATCTCCCTTCTGGAAGCCACTCTCTGAGAGTGGCAACCTGCGTTAGTGAAGGGAGTTCCCACATTCCCAGAAATCTTTATATCAGGGAAATCACAAATTTGATCTGGGCTCTAACCTGGGGAGGGCAATATAAAAACAAATGAAAGGGGCTCAGGAAAAAAGATCATGTAGACTAATTAGCAATTATAAAATATGTTTAAAATCAGGGGGTGTGGGGAGAAGCAATGGGGTATGGGGAAGAGAGAGGTGACTTCAGAATCCTCAGGAAGACCCAAGTTCAAGTCCAGTTTGTGACACATACTGGGTATGGGGTAAGGTCCTGGTCAATTCATTTACCCTCAAGTGCCCCCAGCAAGTCGCTAAACTTCTAAGCTGCATAAGAGATACAGAGCAGAAGTTTCTGTAGTTCCTCACATCAGTGTCCCCCTAAGACCCAGAGGACACCCTGTAGGAGGTGGCACTTGAGCAGGGCTCAGAAAGAAGCTGAAAATTTTAAGAGACAGAAGCAGCAATGAGGGAACATGCTCTAGATGTGTGTGTGGCGGGGGGGGAGGGGGTGTCTGACCACTGAAGGCTCTGTGCTCGCGAGTGAGTTGTACAAAGGACATGCAATATTCTCTGCTGGGTCCCAGACAGATGAAACCTTGAGGACCCATTTTCTACCCATTGATGATTGAGAGGCCATGAGATGAGTCTCTGGGCAATGATGACAAGCTTCTTAATTGAGTCTGAAGTCCTAGAGCAGACTTGCCCTAAGTGGAGCCGTAGAGGCATCAAATCCCAGCAATGGGGGATTCTGTGGAAGGGATTTCCAAGGCCATCTCATCTAGCATGTACCTGAACAAGCATCAGTTCTTCAACATTCTCAACCAAGCAGTTATTCAACTCAAATACCCCTGGCGATGGGGAGCCCACCAGCAAGGAAGCCAATTCTACTTTGTGGCATCTTCAATTGTTATGAAATATTCTCTGGACATCAAGCCTAAATCTGCCTCTTCATAACTTCAACCCTGGCAGAAAAAGTCCAATAATTTTTCTAGGACTTGCTATTTTTAAATGGATGCCCATCAGCTGGAAAATGGCTGAATAAATCACAAGTATATGAACGTTCCGGAATATTATTGTTCTGTAAGAAATGACCAGAAGGATGAATTCAGAGATATCTGGAGAGACTTACATGAACTGATGCTGAGTGAAGTGAGCAGAACCCAGGGGAATATTGTACACAGCAACAACAAAATTATACAATGGCCGATTCTTATGGATATGGCTCTTTTCAACAATGAGGTGATTCAGGCCAGTTCCAGTGGTCTTGTGATGGAGAGAGCCATTTGCACCCAGAGAGAGGATTGTGGGGACTGAGTATGGATCACAATAAAACATTTTCACTCTTTTTGTTGTTGTTTGCTTGCATTTTGTTTTCTTTCTCATTTTTCTCCTGTTGATCTGATGTTTTTTTATGTAGCATAGTTATTTAGAAATATGTAGAGAAGAATTATACATGTTTAACATAGATTAGATTGCTTGTTCTCTAAGAGCGGGGTTGGAGAAAAAAATTGGAACACAAGGTTTTGAAAGCGTGAATGTTGAAAAATATCTATGCATATGTTTGAAAATTAAAAGCTTAAATAAAAAAAATAAAAATATATAATTTTTTTTTAAAGTTGCTGTTTTTGTTCAGTCACAGAAACCTTTTTTTTTTAATTTTCTTGGCAAAGATACCAAAGTGGTCTGCCATTTTCTTCTCCAGCTCATTTTACAGATGAGAAAACTGAGGTAAATGGGATTTAGTGACTTGTCCAGGGTCACACAACTGGTAAGTACCTGAGGCCAGATTCAGACCCAAGTTTTCTTGATTCTAGGCCAGGCACTCTATGTTCTATGGTACCACTAGCTGCCCTAGGCATCTTCTAAGACAAAGCTTCTTAAACTGGGAGTTGGAGTCATGTGACTGAATGTAACATTGAAAAATTATGATTTATATTTAACATGTATGGGACTACCTGCCATCTAGGAGAGGGAGTGGAGGGAAGGAGGAGAAAAGTTGGAACAGAAGTTTTTGCAAGGGTCAATGTTGAAAAATTACCCAGGCATATGTTTTGTCAATAAAAAGCTATAATAAAAAAAGAACAATTATGATTTATTATCAATAAATGTTTAATTTGTACACCTACTTTATATACCTATATAACCAGAGTCATATAAAAATTTCTCAGGTAAAAGGGGTCACAAATGGAAAAAGTTTGAGAAGTTCTGCTGTAGGAGACAAGCCTTCAAACACTTGACAACTGTCATGTTCAGTGAGTCTTCTCTCCTAAAGCCTTATCATTTCCTTCAGCTAATGCTCATATTATATATACACTCTCCAGGTTCTTTCTCTGTAAAATGAGAAAGCTTGGATGGATGATTCCCAAGGTCACGAGAAACATTTCTGTGCTCTCTATGCTGAATGCTGAGTTTGTATGGGTAATACTGGGAGCCAATTGGGTCAATCTAACAAATCTTTCCATCCCATTAAAATAACTTTTGATATGCCATGGCCTGAACCCTTTGTCATGTGATAACATGTCTCAGCTGAATCAATGGAAGAGCTGGAGGGGGATATGGTGAAGTAGATATGAACAAGTCAAATCAATCAAAGATATTTCAACAAAGTGCAATGGGATCTTCTATTCAGATCGCTTTAGGGACTTGACTCCATTATCTGGGGCTTATTGCTTGAAATTAGGATATGAGCATCTGACAGTTTAGGGACAGCTTCTTTTAAAAGGGAAGAGATCCAAGGATAGAATGGCGTTTCCAGTAGGCAAGTGGGCCAACCAACCTTGATGGAGCAGAGAATGGGAGTAATGTTTAATGGCTCCAAAATGATGGGTAAGAGACAGGTTGTAAAGCACTACAAATCCCAAGCAGAGGAGTTGGTACTTGATCCTAGAGGCAAGAGGGAGCCATTTAAAATTCTTGAGCAGAGGAGTGATAAGATGAGACCTGTGCTGTAGGAATTTGGCAGCAATTTCATGGAAGATGAATTGCAAATGAGAAAGCCTGGAAGCAGGAACTACTTGAAGCAATTTTTTGTTAATATTATTAACCACAGTCAAAGTTAATAGGGGCTCCCCTTTCCCATCTCCCACCCTGCCATAACATCCCTCTCCCCCAGGGATGAATTTTTTTCTTATTTCTGGGATGCAGCCCAAAGAACCAAAATATCACCATAAACCTGCCTATTCGAAGATCATAAAATTAACTATTTGTGTTCATTCCCACACGAGCAAGTAAACTCATCAAACATTCAAAACCTTCCAGGTGATTGCTGAAGTCATGTATGATTGCAGATCATACCCAATCCACCCCGTGGGACCCTCATTTGATCATCCTGTAATAGAGGATTTCATTAGTACAGAGAACCCTCAGGTGAGGGAACCCTTTCCATCAAGGCAGGTTGTCACCTTCCCTTCAACACTTGGGGAAGGGGAGCCGAGGAGAACCATGGCAACGTTTCTTTAAAAGACAGCTATAAAAACTCATTTTAAAAACTGTTCTACCTGACAGCTCTGACCTCATTAGGAATTGTTAGCACCCCAAGTGATATATTGCTGTGTTTAAGCTTGCTCACATGATTCTCTTAGCCACCTGTGGGGACTTTAAACACCTTTATGATTGCCAGCAGCCTTCTGTGAAGACAATTAACTTCAGTCAATAAAGCTGGACAATAGAAAAGTCAACACAGGTGTCGATTTTTTTTTTGGTGGACATTAAGCTCACAGGGTCATGGAAGCCAGCTCTGGAGTGAGAGAGGACTTAAGATACCATCAAATCCAACCCTTCCTTTGATGGATGAGAAAACTGACACTGGAGACTTATCTTGCTTCATAAGATCACAGGTCTGGGAGCAATGTAGCCATTAACCATGTGGGAATCGAGCCTTCTGCACATTAAGTGAATCATTTATAGACTATTCATTCTTTTGGACTCAGAATAGAGCACGTCGTCAATCAGAGTTCCCAAGTCTTTCAAAATTGTTTTTCACAAACATTTTGTCATTGTAAGTCAGCTAAAGGACACTGTGTTTAGGGTCTGGAATCAGGAAGATCTGAGTTCAAATCCATCATCAGATTTTAGCTTTATGACTGAACAAGTCACCTCATCTCTGCCTGAATCAATTTCCTCAACTGTTAAATGGGAATGAGAAGGAGGAGGAGAGGAAGAGGAGGAAGAAGAGAAGGAGGAGGAGGAGGATAAACAATAGCATCTATCTCTCTAAGTTATTGTGAGGACCAAATGAGATGACATTTGTAAAGCACTTAGCATAGTACCTGGCACATAGTAGGTGCTTGATAAATGCTATAAATGCTTTCTTTTCTTTCTTGGTAGACATTATTCTAGTAGTTCTGCTTATTCAATTCTGTATCCCTTCATAAAGATTTCCCTGATTTCCTGTATTATTGTCCATTTCACCATTTCTTATGGCACACGGATATCCCATTACATTCATATGGCATAATTTGTTTAGCCATTCCCCAGTAGACGGATATCTACCCCCCTTCTTAGTTTTCAATTTTTGCCTACCATGTAAAGAGCTGCTATAAATAATTTTTGTACACTTATATCCTTTTCCTTTTTCCTTGATTTCTTTGGGGTGTAGACCTAGCAATAGTGGAACTGGGTCAAAGGAAATGCAGAGATTGGTAACTTTCTGGGCAGGGCTCCAAATTCCTTTCCGGAATGCCTGACCCAGTGCACAGCTCCACCAAGAGTACATGAGTACAGCTGTTCTCGCTCCCTCTCTCATTTTTTGGCCCACTTCTCAGTTTGATGGATGTTAAAGATGTAGAACTTTACATTTTTCATTTGTATTTATCTAATCATTATTAATAATTAGTTATTATTAATTATTAGTGATTAAGAGCACTTTTCACATGATTATTGATAGTTTAGATTACTTTCTTTGAAAACTGGCTACCACATCCTGTGATTTTTTTATCTATAAGGGAATGGCTCTCAGGCTTGTGAATTCGAATCCGTTCTTTACATATTGTGAAAATTGGATCTTTTATCAGAGAAACTTTTTTACAAAGTTTTTTTTTCTCCCTATTTCCTATTTACCTGTTTCCCTTCTAATTTTTACAAAGCTAAATGTGTTTGAAAACTTTTTAATTTTCTGTAATCAAATAGACACACTATATTTGATGCAATCCTCCCAATCACTTCTTGACTTGTGAACTCTTTGCAAATCTATAGAACTGAATAGTAATGTTTTTTTCTTCGCTCCTCTAGTTTTTGACAATATGACCTTTTACCTTTAGGTGCTGCATTTATTTGGAGCTCATCTTGGTGTATGATATGACACATTGGTCTAGGAGGTAGGTAGTAAAAGGCAAGATTTTAATTCAGATCCTCAAATTCCAAATCTATCTGAAAGTCATGTATTTATTCATTCTGCATTGCTTATTTAGCAGATTAAATTGTTCAATGAGATTATCTTTCACTTAAACCCTCCCCCCACACATACTTCCTACCTTCCCAATTACTGAAGGGAAAGGAGTCACCCAAAATCACACTGAGAGTAATAAAACCAGAACAAGGATCTAGGCTCCTGACTTCTCAATGGAGTGGGATTCTTTTTCTCTCTTTCTTTTTTCTTTTTTTTTTCTTTTATTTTTCTTTATTAATTTTATAATTATAATTTTTGACAGTACATATGCATGGGTAAATTTTTTTATAACATTATCCCTTGTACTCACTTCTTTTCCAAATTTTCCCCTCCCTACGGCTACCCCCTCCCCTAGATGATAGGCGGGATTCTTTTCTTACAATGCCAGATTTTGAATGGGCTTTAGCAGACATAGGTTAACAAGACTTCATAATATTTTTAAGATTTGATATTCTCCCTTCTATTTCTGCAAGCTGAGGGGCTGCCTCTCAGACTTGACATGCTACCCTCTCTGAACTCATGCAACTTAGAGGTTACCTTCAATTATTTAAAAACCTCAATTTTTATACTTCCTGTGCCATACTATTGGAGGAAGGGCTGATGGCAAGGAGGAAGGTGCAAACTTGCAACTCACAAATTTAAAGTACTTTAAGGATTCAAAGCCTTTTTCTAATGACAATTCTGAGGAGTTGGAAGAGAGGGTAGAAGGAGATGAGAGAAGGGAAAAGGAGGGGAGAAGAAAGATAGAAATGGGAGGGGAAAAGAGAAAGGGATGGGAGAAAAGAACAGAAGAGGAAGGATCTTCCTTTCAAAGATCCCTAAATTCTGTTATTCCCTCTTCCAGGGGAATCCCTCCACCAGAATTCCTTGACTGTAGAGAACTGGTGTCCCTAAGCCAGGAGGAGAAGAACAAGGGACTCCAGATCCCTTTCAGAATCCTTGGTACTTGAATACATCGAGTGCTAAACTTTTGGACAGAACCTGCTCTGCAGTCGCCCATCAGATAGGACATTCCTCCCCACAGGTGGATACATTTCAGTGGCCTCAATCTCCCTCTCATCAGATAGTCATATCCAAAGGGGTGTTAACAGTCCCCTAATTCCAGAATTAGCCCCTGCTCCACCCCCTCACTACAACCCACGTCAAAAATTCCCAGCCTCTCCAGCACAATGTTTAAAGCCTTGGATCCCTCTGGAACCAGACTGAGGTAATTAAATCAAGGTTTGACTTCATCAAGCTTAGCTAATAAAATCACTCAGTGATGGTTAAACAATATCCACAATGCTAATCTCTTGCATCTATAGAGCATTTTTAACTTCTCAAATCACTTTCTCATACCTTATCTCAAGGGATCTTCATAGCAATCCACTGAGGTAAGTACAACAATATTCTTGTTTCATGGAAGGAGATACTGAGACCCAGAGATGTTGTGATGTGATTGGTCCAAAAAAATCCTCTTGATTGTTAAGATAACAGGCCAGCCTAAAACTGGGCGCCCCAATTCGCAGCTGCTGTCTTATTCTCTGTCAGGAAAGCAAAATATATAAGTCAGATTAAAGGGTTGTTAACGTCAAACAGAAGAGCTTTTAATTGATTCCTGAATTAATAGAGAGCCAGAAAATCTTCTCGAGCATGAAAATGACATGGTCAGATCCATGCTTTAAGCTTCTCGATATTATAATTATTTGGAGGCAGGACAAACTTGGGACAGGGAGACCAATTCGGAGACTAAATGCCCTAGTTCGCAGCTGCTATCTCTCAGGAAAGCAAATGCATGAGGCAGAGTGAAGGGCTTTTAATGTCTAACAGAAGAGCTTTTAATTGATTCTTGAATTAGCAAAGAGCCAGGAAATCTTCTTGAGCATGTAAATGACATGGTCAGATCCATGCTTTAAGCTTCTCGATAATATAGTTATTTGGAGGCAGGACAAACTAGGGACAAGGAAATCAATTTCCTTTCCAGCCCTAAAGATCTCTGAATGAACAAGTCTAAATGACCATCAGTTCCTCAACAGAACTTGGTTTGAACTTGGATCTTCTCCCTCCATATCCATGAGATCGGTGGCTTCTAAGGCAGAAGCGTAACATTGTGTACCAGACATCTCAATAATTATGTTAAAAATGGATTGAAGAAAAATATTTAAGTAGATAGAAGAAGGGACAGACTGGAGTCAAAGGGGTCAGTTAGGAGCATGAAGCTTCTTAGGGTGGGTAGTCACATGGTCAGATATGTAATCACCCACCCCTATTCCACTGAAGGATGCCTTTTTATTTTTTAAAGGAGGAGGAAGAGAAGGAGAAGAAGAAAAAAAAAGGAGAATGAGGAAAAACAAGTGAAAAAGAAGAAAGAAAAAAGAGGAAGTATATTCTAGACTCAAAAGGAATCGTATCCTATGACATCTAAGCAAATACCATAGTAAACAAGACTAAACCTCAGGGTAAAGAAACCTGGTTTAAGTTCCAGTTCTGATAGTCAATCAACAAGCACTTATAAGTATCCATATGAGCCCCAACTTAAACACGAATTTACTCACAGCAGCCCATGGAAGTCAGCCATGCTTCTGTTGTAATCCGCAGTTCAAAGTGAAGGAGCTGAAGGTCAGACATGTTCAGCTCAAGGTCACACAGGTAATAAAGGCTGGGCCCAAGAATTAAACTGAGCTTTGCTGGCTCCAAGGACAACACTCTTTCCCCAGTTGCAGGCTGCCTCCCTGATTGAAGTCACAACAAGAAAACATCACTTCCTACTGACATCTTTCCAAGACAGGAGCTTCATGGGCCGATCTCATGGCTATGGAGGGAGAAGACCCAAGTTCTTGAGGAACTGATAGTCAGTCCTTTAGACTCTTCATTCAGAGATCTTCAGGACTAGGCAGGACCTCAGGAATGAGTCAGGTTAAACTGAATCTGAAAAGCTTCCCCACATCACCACCCAAAAGGAGCTGAGCCAGCCTTTGATTCAAGCCATCAAAGGAGCAGTATCATGCTTACTTTCCAGGATAACTTATTCTACTTGAGAATCACTCTGATTACTAGGGGGGGAAATGCACTAAATCCATCCTAAATTGCCCCCTGCAATTTATTATTCCTGGTTGTGCCCTCTAGGGTGAAGTATAACAAGGCTAATCCCTATTAATGACAGCTGGCATTTATAGTGGGTGCTTCAAGGTTTACAAAGAGTTTTACAAATATTATCTCATTAGAATCTCTCACCATCCCTGGGAGGTGGGTGCCATTATTATACCCATTTTACAGATGAGAAAACTGAGGCAGACAGTAATTAAGTGATTTGCCCAGGATTTCATGGCTATTAAATGTCTGAGGCTGGTTCACTCAATTTTTTTTCAGTTGGGTCTTTGTGACTCTGGAGTTCTTTTTGGCAAAAAATACTGGAGTTCTTTGCCATTTCCTTCTCTAGCTCATTTTTACAGATGAGGAAACTGAGGTAAATAGGATGAAGTGACTTACCCAGGATCACACAATAAGTATCTGAAACTTTCCCTGGCTCAGCGTTTTATCCCCTGCACCAGGACATTCCTTCAAATATCTTGAAGACACTCATCATACCCTCCTCCCCCAAGTCTTCTCTTCTTCAGATTAAATATCTTTATTTCCCTCAGTTGTTGAATCTCTCTCTTTACCACCTTGGTCACTTTCCTCTAACTAGTCTCCAGATTATCAGTGTCCTTAAAATGGACCACCCAGTTTCAGCACCAATAATTGATGAAATAGTCCCTGTATCCAGGGTGTAGTGTGCCAGCATAGGCAGTCTAAAGACTTAGAAGATGCAAGATGTGGGCAAAAATCAACCAATTGAGAAAGCAGCCATCATAGACATCCCTTCTACTCGTGTCTTAGATTTCTCATCTGAAAAAACCTGGGGTCATCCTGGATGTGTCTTCAGGCTCTAGACCTATTATCCTTTCATCCCAATCAGTGCAAGGGCCACCACAGCATCACAGACCTAAAGATGGAAACAGAGGTTGGATGGAGTCCATGGAGCTCTCCATGTCTTGGAAAGCCAATTGTTAAATTTTCTGCATGAGCATTTTCACCTTGGAAATTGATAAATGCTATCCATCAGAACTTTATCTATTGTCTAGATTTAAGAACATGAAGTTGGGGAGGGGATCTTAATAATATAGATTAAACTGTAAAGTATAACTTGTAAAGTTATTGATTCTTGAATTGATTCAGAAAATCAGAAGAGAAATGACATGGTCATATTCATTCTTTAAACTTTTCAACCAACTCTTCTACTGAATGACATTAAACAATTCATTTCTCTTGATTTCTGCCTCTAAACTTTGGTTTCCTCTTCTATAAGTCTTTTCAGAGAGCCAGTTGTGAAACATTTACTGGCACACCCCTAGCTGGAAGACATCTCAGAGGCCGTTGAGTCCAAACTTCCCATTTCACAGGTAAGAAAATCAATACCTTATGAAAGCAGCAAGGTCACAGAGGTAGTAAATGTCAGAACTGGCATTAAGTGTCCACCAAATTCAGGCTGCACATTTATAAAATGGAGATAATCATGGAATTTTGTTTCTATCTCAGATTCCCCAGGCTCTGACACTGAAGCTGACACATAGTAGGTGCTTAATAATTGATTACTGATTAATCATTTTCAGACCTTAAAGAAACTAAAGCTCTAATTACTTTCCGTAAAACTCAAGGTGGCAGACCTGGGAAGGGATATGAGAGATCACCTTCTCCCATCCCAAGAGGAAACGTTGTTTGAATTTAGGGAACCTGGTAGGGTTGAGAGGAGCCCTAGATTTAAAGAATTAGAAATTAGGTTTAAATATTGGCTCAACTGCCACTTTTAATGATCTTGAACACTTCTTTCTTCCCCTTTTGGGGTCTAGATGGTGTAGTGGATAGAGTACCAAGCCTGTAATCAGGAATCTGAAGTTCAAATCTGGTCTCAGACCCTGACTATCATCCTGGGCAAGTCACTTCACCCTGTTTGCCTCAGTTTCCTTCTCTGGAAAAGGAAATAGCAAGACATACATTACCAAGAAAACCCCAAATAGAGTTACAAAGGGCCAGACATAACTGAAAACAACTGAATAACAAAAAGAGTATTGGATCTGATGGATCCTGAGGTCCCTTTGGACCATCCATCTATACATCACTTAAGCAACCTGGACCTCAGTTTCCTCATTTGTAAAAGGGAGGAGCTGGACTTGCTGAACTCTGAGGTCCCAATTATAGACCTATAAATCAATTTAAACACTCTGAGCCTCGTTTAGTCCTTTGATTTCTGAAGTCCCTTCCAGCTACAGACTTATAAATCACTTAAACACTCAGAGCCTCAGTTTCCTCATTTGTAAAAGAAGGTGTTGGACTTGTTGACCTCAGAGGTCCCTTCCAGCTTTGAATCTTTGGCTCTGTGAGTCTCTAGATTGCACATTTCCAATGGATTCCTGCCAGCTGCTCCATTTCTCCCAATCCCCAGGACAGCCTGAGGCCCAAGTTGAAATCCCCCCACCTGTGGATTTACCTTTCAGGTACTTGCAAGCACCTCCCTGAAACAGTCACATCAAACAGGCTGGATTTTTGAGGTTGTTTTCTTTCTTTTTTCCCCAAGGGGGGGATTTCTGCAGGGCTCTGAAGCCCTCCCCTAGTTGGTAATTCATGGAGCCTCAGCTATTTCTTGTGGTTGGCGGGGGCGGGAATAAGTTTCATTTAATATTAACCGAACTCCTTTCCCTCACTTCCCTCTTTTCTCTTTGTCTCGCTTTAATAAACAGCCAATGGAGCAAGTTAAGGTCTGTTGGGCTCTGGGGCATTCTTCATAACCTTCTGAACATTTCACTCAATAGTGACTTAGAAAACACATACACACACACACACACACACACACACACACACACACACACACACACACATGACCCTGACAAACCAACCCATTGTTTCCCATGCACAGTCATCCTGGACTTTTTTTTTCTTGAAAGAGCATCTCTGAGCCAACAAGTAATTGTTTTCCCCAAGTCCTTCATGCATGACTGAAAAAGCTCTTAGGGTCAGAAAAAGTCATCCTCAACAGAGTTTCGTCCTTTGTGAGGACCAGAGATTCTAAACAGTCTTTTGTGATCCATTCTTTTCCTCTTAGAGTGGTAGTGTAGCAAAATGCTTAGAGAGCAGGTCTCAAAGTCAGGAAGACTTAAGTTCAAGGACAGTCTCCAATAGAGACCAGCTGGGTAATCCTGGCCAATAACCCCACTCTCAGTAGTCCATAACTCTCTAATAGACCAATACCTTCTCAGCATTAAAGGGGAGGGAGTTCCCTCACTTAGGAGCTCCCTATGGTCCTAAAATCCCAAGGCTATCCATAGCCCACCTCTCTAGTTCTCAGATATAGACTTGAGTAATTAGAGAAAGAATTTCAGCAGAGAGCAAAGAGAAAAAGATGTTAGAGTTCAACTATGGGTGACAGAAAACCACAGCCCATGGATCAAGCTTTTGCTTAGTAGAAAAAAAAGCTGAACTCAGAATTAAAGGACCAACTCTGCTACTGCATGACCTTAAACAATTCATTTCTCTTGATTTCCACCGCTAGACCTTGGTTTCCTCTTCTGTAAATGAAAAGGTTAGATATATGATCTCTTCCTAGCTACATGTCCATAGACATGTGCTAGGATACTTCACATTTAAATATGTGACTTTAAATGACAAGAGGCAGCATGGCTTAGAAGATAGGTGAGATGGCATTGTAACCAGTAGAACTTGGCCTTGTTCCTTGCCTCTGACCCAAACTGGTTAAAGACCCTGAACAGTGCTTTCAGAATCTAGACAACTGAATAAGACTCAGCTACAGAGAAGGTGTCAGTGACATTGAAGAAGGAGTTTCTATGCCCAGGAAGGGTCCCTAACCCCAAACTCCATCTAGAGAGATCCTGAAACATCTTGGAAACCAGAGCTTTGAAATTATCTTCATTTTACCACTGCCCTGTTATTAAACAAACTTTACTCATCTCTAGTTCAAATATTTTAGCTCAACATTTGATAGGTAATAGAAACTCTACAGTCTCAGAACTCAGCAGAATCATGACAGCAATATATCTGACAGCAATACACAATATAATAAAAAAAGTCATAAAAGGAAACATCATATATTAACAGCAATGCCCAATGTTGTGGTGGAAAGAGCAAAAACTTTGGATCCAGACAATACTGCTTTCATTCCCTTCTCTGGTTTTTACTGTCCAATTTTAGGCAATTGACTATCCTAATCAGTTTTTAAAAACAGATAATGAAACAATTTCTCTATTCCAGGTACTGAGATTGGGGACTAAGGGCACTGAATATTGCTTATTTGGACAGATCAACTTGGATGGTTTTAGCCTAACTGCTTTTCCTTGTTACTAGGGTTATATAACAGGAAATTATCTTGATGTAAAAACATAGCTGGGTGAGGGTCAGCTAAGTGGTGTAATAGATAGAGTTCCAGGCCTAAAATCAGGAAAAGTCGTCTTTGTGAAGTTCAAATCTGACAGACACTTCCTAGCTGTGTGATCCTGGGCAAGTCATGGAACCTTCTTTGCCTCAATTTCTTCATCTGTCAAATGAATAGGAGAAGAAAATGGCAAACCACTCCAGTATCTTTGCCAAGAAGAAAACCTCAAAAGGAGTCACAAAAAATCAGACATGACTGAAAAATAACTGAACCACACATACGACAAACAACAACAAGAAACAGAAAACATTAATAAAATAATCCCAAAAGTATTGAATCTGAATCAAGACTCAAACTCTGACTGGGTTACCACAGCAGGCAACTTAAATTTCTAATGCCTCACCCACAAAATGAAGATGAGATGAAATAATACTTCCCAGTAGGATCACTACATGGGAATTGTTTTATAAACCTGGAATTACTCTGGACTTGGGAATCATATTGCCTTTCTAGACTTAACACCCACTACTCTTCCTCCACATGGAACCTCCACTGCCTCCAAGTCATGTACCCCTCACCCCTTGATAGGATCCCCAGAGCCTTCCTATTTCTTCACCTTTGCTCAAACAATTCCCCCTCATGGAATGTTTCCCTTCTTCACTCACTGACTCAAGGCCCCATGCTTCAAGGGTTCCCATTTAGATTTTTCAAGTGATAAATGCTATTCGAAGCTTGAAAAGACTAACTATAAGACCCAAAAAAGGAAATACCGCCTAATCCAGTGGAGCAAGCACTTAGACAAATGAAAACCAGAGGAAGAGTCACAGGCTAAAAATAGGCCTAACTTTAAAAGGGTAGAAAGAAGTTCTTGGATCTGCAAAGGACCCCAGAGGTCATCTCATTCAATGTTTCTTGAACAAGAATCTTCCCCTTATAATATCTCTGATGTGTGTCCATAGAGCCTTTTTTTTCAAGACCTCCATGATGGGGACCTTGCCACATCCCAAGAAAGTAGCTTATTATATTTTGGAACTACCTCTGTAGTCAAGCCATTCTTTTTAACTCCTATACTAATGCCTCATCTAAATCTACCTCCCTTCAACTTAACTGGATTTCTTAACAGGCAAACTTTTATTCAATGTGGGTTGGATCAACCCATGCTCCATTTCCCATACTGCCATTCACCCTGCCCACCCTGCCTTTGACTCTGTCCCTACCCACCTTTCTCACCATCTTCAACTGCCCTTGTGGTCTGGACCACATGCCCTTCCCTTAATCCCTGAGGGAATTAATCTGCTCAGCCTCAGAACCCCAGGAGTAAGGGCAAGTTGCCTTTATTTCTGGGTGACTAAGCACAAACTCCCTCCACCCATTATATATAGCCAGTTCCAGGCCCCAAACCAGACCATCCAATAGTGCTTTTCATCCTGGGCAGCTATCCACCCCAGTCATCTTGCCGTAAACTTTGCCATCCAACCTTAGTTGCATTCCCCTTCTGCTCTAGGAATTGTTATCAAGTCAAAGCTACTATTGTTTTAGGATAATCATGACAGTCAAATAATCTTTGGAGCATCACTGTACCCATCCAGTTGCCTTTTTCTTAGCCACCACTCTCCTAAAGAGGTGGTCTTAGCCTATTAAAGTTTAAGTTTCTTGAGGGCGAGGATTATCTCTTTCATACTTGTATCCCTAGCACTTTGCCCACTGTAGGAACGTGATGGGGGTGTTTTATTCATATTCATGGCTGTATCCCAGCTCTGAACCTGAGGCCACTGGAGACCTGGATCCTCAAACCATTCTCAGATCCCATCTTCTTTTCAAGTTGTTCCCTTCCCAAATCTTCAATTCTCTTCTGAATCCTCTGTGACTCCATTATGCTGAGCTATGCTTTCTATTGGTATCATTTGTGTCAAAATGAATAATCTAATGAATGAATGAATAAATGGATGATTAAGCATTTATTAAGTGTTCACTATTGCCAATCTTACATGCAGGGTACATCCTGTGAAATGCCAAAATGGATGAATCAAAAGCCAGAACTAAGACTTCTGGGAGAAATGACAATAATCTCAAATATACAAATAAGGCTCATTCTGATGGCAAAACCTAAAGAGGAATCAAGAAAGCTCTTGATGAGCATGAAAGAGGAGAGTATAAAAGCTTCCTGAAGTTTAACATCAAAAAATTAAGATATTGGCAACTGGTCCCATCACTTGGTGTCAAATAAAGGGAGATAGCATAGAAGCAGCATCAGATTTTAGAATTTATAATTTGTAATTTATATTTAAGTATTTTGGCTACATGATGAAAATACAGAACTCACTGGAAAAGACCCTGATGTTGGGAAAGATTGAAGGCAAAAAGAAAAGGGGACAACAGAGGATAAGATGGATAGATAATATCACAGAAATAATTAACATGAACTTGGAAAGACTTTGAGAGATAATGGAGTCCAGAACAGCCTGGTATAGTATTCATGGGGTCACAAAGAATCAGATAAAACTGAACAACTCCTCAGTTATAAAGATTGAGTAATTGAGTATTCAGTGATCCACTGCTATATAAGAAGGAAAATTAGTAAAAGTTTGAGAGAAGAGAGATCCTAACTTAGATATAGCTTCAAGAGAGAAGATGCAAGATCTCAGCCTCTCTTCAAGTCTTTAAAGAAAGAGAAAGACTCTGGGAAGAAGCCTTCTAGAGAAGCTGCACTTTAACCAAGTTCATATCCCTAGCTCAATAACACTAAAGACTAAGGGGAATTTCCCCTTAGACAAAACAAAACATCCTCCCTTAGCTGAGTTGAAGTATCTCACTCCCAATGGGAGAGATTATTTATTCTGTTTATTGGCTGGTATACGTTCTTCTACATAGACTTTCTCTGATTTTTGCTTTGCCTGTATAAAAGAGCTTATTTACTATTCACTATGTGCCCTTGTGGAACTGAGATTTAATGGGAAGGGAATCAAGCTTTGGATACGTAGCTTAGGGTCCTCCTTTCTCATTAAAGAACAATGATAAAGCACAGAAAAAATATTATTTTCCATAGACAATATTTAAGGGAGAAGATAGCAGTATACATCCTCGTATACCCTCTCTCTGAGGAGAGCAAAGTGACAAGCCTCTAGCCCTAACTTCCTGCTTCCCCTCTTAGAAGAATTAAATCCTCCCTTGGAAAAAGATAAGGGGAGAAGACTCTAGAGATACCTATTCTTGCTTCCCTTTGAGCTATATCTGGGCAGATACGTGAGAAAAAAAAAATCAGACCAAAAGAGGGAAAAAATGAGAAAGAAACAAGGAAACAAACAAGAAGGTGAAAGGATTATGTTTTGATCCACATTCAAGCTCCATAGTTCTCTCTCTGGATGTGATTTGCATTTTCCATCCCAAATCTATTGCTATAGATCACCTCATTATTGAAAAGAGCCAAATCCATCACTGTTGATTATCACATAATCTTTTTGTGACTGTGTACAATGTTTTCTTGGTTCTGCTCACTTCACTCAGCATCAGTTCATGTAAATCTTTCTAGGTTTTTCTGAAATCATTTTGTTGGTCATTTCTTATAGAACAATAATATTCCATAATATTCAGATACCACAATGTATTCATCCATTCTCCAATTGATGGGCATCCACTTAATTTCCAGTTCCTTGCTACTACAAAAAGAGCTACTCAGACATTTTTGCACATATGTGTCCTTTTCCTTCTTTTATGATCTCTTTGGGATACAGACATTTTCAGTATGACAATTACAAAACATTTTTCACATAAATAAAGTTAGATATAAATAATTGGAAGAATATCAATTTCTCATACAATGTTTTCTAGCATTAAGAAATCTCACAACTTCTCTATTTTCTGTGGTCAAGGTTTGTGAAAATTAAAATTCTATTTGAAGGATATCAACATTAAGAGGGTCCCAATAGTTTTTTTGTTCCTTATATACTCAATTTTTGCCTTAGGTAAAAAGTTAAAGAAAGAAAAGTGTTCACTACTTTGTTACTATCTTTCCTTTTTCAGGAGCCTCCCAAATTCTTTTTTGTCTCTTGTTCAGAGATACCTTCCCAAAAGAACACCTGATAGTCTGGGATCTTATCCCCTTTATTCCATCCAAAATCTTGACTTGAGTCTGGCTTCCTTGAGGTTCCCATGTTTAACTTGTGATGGCTAATTCACCTAAAAAAATCATCTTGACTTGTTAATGAGAGTTTAATGGAAGAGGACTATTATCCACCTGGTAATTTAGGGGGGGGGACCAGCTAGGTGGCATCACAGTGGATAGAGTGCTGGGCCTGAACTCAGGAAGACTCATCTTCTGGAGTTGAAATCTGTTCTCACAGGAGAACATTGTACACAGCATCAACAAGATTATACAATGATCAATTCTGATGGAAATGACTCTTCAAAAATGAGGTGATTCAGGCAGGTTCTAATGATCTTGTGATGAGACAACCATCTGCACCCAGAGAGAGGACTGAGGGGACTGAATGTGGATCACAACACAGCATTTTCACTCTTTTTGTTGTTGTTTACTTACAGTTTGTTTTCTTCCTCATTTTTTTTCTTTTTGATCTGATTTTTCTTGTGCATCATGATAATTGTAGAAATATGTATAGAAGAATTGAACATGTTTAACATTTTGGGTTACTTGCCATCCAGGGGAGGGGATGGGAGGAAAAGAGGGAAAAAAATTGGAACACAGGATTTTGCAGGGGTGAATATTGAGAATTATCTATACATATGTTTTGAAAATAGCTTTAGTCAAAAAATAATTTTAAAGAAATCTGTTTTCAGACAATTACTAGCTAAATGACTGTAGGCAAGTCATATCACCCTATATGCCTCAGTTTCCTCATCTGTAAAATGAGCTGGAAAAGAAAATGGCAAACCACTCCAGAATCTTTGCCCAGAAAACCTTAAATGGATTCTCCAATAGTCAGATACAGCTGAAAATGACTAACTAACAAAAACTGAAAAGTTTTAGCAAAATCATACAAAGGAAAGAGAATCTTCTTTTTTCCAGTATCCTACTTCAAAATTCCTGGGGAGGAGAGGAGCAGGGGATTCTAGATTCAGAACTCATAAAAAGGTTGAAAATTTTCTAGTCCAACTTTCATTTTATACAGGAGGAAACTGGGGCCCAGAGGAGGAAATATAATTTTCTCAAGATCATACAATCAAATAAAGAAATAGGTAAAGTGATAAATAAATAAGCAAATGAATTAATACTTTTATACAAGTAAAATCAGATTTAAATAACTGAAGAAATATTACTTGTTCATGGAGAGGCAAGGCCAATATAATAAAAATGACAATTTTATCCAAACTAATTTATATATTAATTTTACAATTAAATTACCAAAAAATGTACTTGAAAAATAGCAAAATTCGCTTGGAAAAACAGTCAATAATATCAAAGAAAATAATTTTTTTTAAATGCAAAGGAAAACAGTTTAGCAGCACCAAATCTTAAACTATATTATAGGGCCATAATCATCAAGACTATCTGCAACTAGCTAAGAAGTAAAAAAGTAAATCAATGGAATAAAGTAGAAATATAATTTATAGCAGGAAATGCATATAATAAACTTTGCATTTGAAAAGTGTGAAGATTTAAGATTTGGGAATAAAAATTCATTATTTTGTAATATGGCAGAAATTGAGCATAGCCTAATATCTTGCATGATTTATCAAGATAAAGTCAAAACAGATATCTGACCTAGATATAAAGAGAGGCTTTACCAAAAAATAATTTTAGAATGCAGAACATATTACTTATCAGACTTATGGACATAGAATTTATGTATAAATAAGAGATAGAGAGTTAAATATAAAATGGATAATTTCAATTACATTAAACTAAAAAGATTTTCTATAAATAAAACATACTTAGCTAAGATGAGAAAGAAAGCAGAAAATTGTCATCATTGGCCAAAATGACAGCAGAGGAAAGTGAAAAATGTTGGAAGGGGTGTGGACACAATTAATTAATTCATTCATTAACTAATTAATTCATTGTTGGTGGAATTGTGAACTAATCTAATCCTTTAAGGAGAAAAATCTGGAATTAAGCCCAGAGACTTATTGAACTATTTATGCTCCTTGACCCAGCAATACCATTATTTGGTCTATTTCCAAAGATAACTGGGGAAAAGAAAAAGAACGTATATGTTGTAAAAATGTTTATAGGATTTCTCTTTGGGGTGACAAAGAACTAAAAAATTACAGGGATGCCCATCAACTGGGGAATATCTAAACAAGTTGTGGTATAGGATTGGGATGGAATACTACTGTGTTATAAGAAATGATGAGCTCAATACTCTTAAGAAAATATGGAAATACTTACATGAAATAATGAAATGAACCAAGAAGAACCAAGAGAATATTGTGTATGATAACAACAATATAAACAAATAAGTTATTTGACCATTATAAATAATCAAATTAACTTTAAAGGATACATGAAGAAAGATGCTATCTGCATCCAGAGAAAGAAAGGATATATAGATGTATAGAATAATTTTACATTATGTATGTATATTTATAAGTGTGTATAAGTATATATCTATATACATATAAATATATAATGTATATTTATATGTACATATATACCTATATAGCTATTTGTGTTAAATGGTAGCCTTGCAAGACCTGAGATGAGGGGAAAGGGGGAAAACAGAAATGAGGAGTGGGGATGGGAAGGGAAGGAATTATCTGGCTTTTCCTGGAGCTGAAGGAGTTATACTATCCTTTTCAAGTAGGAAGACACAAAAGGGATATTGACTAGAAGCACTTTCATAAGGAAAAAGACCATCAGTAGTGCACAGTTTAGGACCTAAATAACAAGTGACTAGGAGAAAGACAATGCCCCCAGTAGTCATGGGGAAGAATTGGGAGAAAGATAACAAATTCAATTTGGGACATGTGGTGTTTAATATCTAGAGGACAACAAGTTTGAGATTTCTCGTAAAAATACAAGAATGATCCTCAGTAGAGAGATTGGGACTGGTTCCATAGATTCAGGAATTATAAGCACAAAGATAGTCATTTCACTTAGGGGAGCTGATGAGATTCCCAAGTGAAATAACTTAGAGTAAAAAGAGAAGACGTCCAAGACAGAATTATGGGAAATTCCCATAGCTCCAGATGAAGATCCAGCAAAGGAGAAGGAGATGGAAAGCTATGTCAGAAAGAAGAGAAACTAGGAGACAGAGAGAGACAGAGACAGAGACAGACAGAGACAGAGAAAGAGACAGACAGACAGACAAGACACAGTAGCCAGAAGCAGAAGAAGAGTGAGCATACTTAAGGCTGCAGCATCTTCCTGAGAAAAGAATGCTTAGGTGGATGCATGGAAGCTGCCCTCAAAGATCTGAACAGCTTTCGTATGGAAGTCACATTAGATTTGTTCTGTTTGACCAAAGAAGGCAGAAGAAGGCACAATGGGTGCAAAGGTCATCAATAAGAGCTATCCCAACGTGGGAGGGACTGCCTGAGAGGCAGTGAGGGTCACTCCTTGGAGACTTTCCAGCAGGGGCTGAATAATCACTTCCCAGGTATATTACAGAGGGGATTCCTATTCAGGGATGGATTGGAGTAAGTGTTCAGTGAAGTCCTTTCCAACTCCAAGATGCTGCGATTCTATGTGTGACTAAGGAGCAACCCTAAGCTTGTGCTCCCTTTCTCAGATGTTAAGCTAGACCCTTGGGCTCCCCATTCTGTCAACTCACCCAGTGACCACAGAGTCAAAGCTGGGAGGGCCGTGAGAGAAGGTGATTTCTGCTTACAAGTGTGGAAATGGTTGAAGCAGATCCCAAGGTTGAAGCAAATAATTTACACTGAATATATTTTTAAATCATCTGAAGGAAAATGAAAGAGTCAAAAATTCAAGCCTAGAATGGGAAAGAATGAAACCTACCCTTTTTGTTAGTCAGGAAGAAGGAACTGCTAGATCACAATTTTGTTTACATTACCCAGGTCTTCCCCCATCTGAAACTCGACTTTTATTTCTGTGAAGCATGATGAGACGAAAGGAGGAAAATATGAAGTCTATATTCAAGCATTTGTCTTGAGATTTATGTCTACTTCCCTCTTCTTGGATGTCCAATTCTTCCACTAAATTTCTTCATAATTTGCTTTTAAAGCATTGTTGCTGTTGTTCAGTCACATCTGACTGTTCGTGACCACATCGGGGTTTTCTTGGCAAAAATATTGGAATGGTTTGCCATTTCCTTCTTTGATTCATTTTATAGATGTGGAAATTGAGGTAAATGGAGTGAAGTGATTTGCCCAGGGTCATATAGCTAGTAAGTGTCTGAGGCTGGATTTGAACTCTGAAAAAGGAGTCTCCCTGACTCCAGGCCCAGCACTCTGAGACTATGGCACCCCATAGCTGCTCTTTCATCCATATTGGGAAATCAAATTTGGAGGTACCATAGAAGGATATTTATCACTATACATATATAATTCATGTTAACTACTGACATATATAATTCACGTTATTACTGTGATATCCTTCAAGACTTATTTCTGGCTACCGACTTACAGAAGAAGAAGTAGACCTGTTTTACCAGGTCCATGAGGGTAGAATTAGAAATAACCAGAAAGTTACAAAGTTAATTGTGATTTGATGTCAATTAAATTGATTAGTCTGACCCACAGGTTGAATGGGCTCCTTTGGGAAGTTTTGGGTTTCCCCCCATTTGTGATCTCTGAGCAAAAACTGGATGACCCTTTTTTTTATTTTTTAAATATATCATAGAGGAGATTGTTTTTTTCAGATACAGATCAGATAAGGTAGACAGCTAGGTGACACAGAGAGTAGGGTGCTGGCCCTGGAGTCAGAAAACCTGAATTCAAATCCTACCTCAGACATTTACTAGCTGTGAAACTATGAGCAAATAAGGAAAAAAAACCATGTTTTTCTCAGTTTCCTCATCATAAAATGGATATAAAAATAACAAACACTCTCGCCTCCCAAGAATTGTTGTGAGGATCAAATGAGATAACTGAAAAGCACTTAGCCCAGTGTCTGAAACTATGTTCATGCTAGCTATTTATCACCATCATCATCATCATCGTTGTTGTTATTAATTATGATTATGATTATTTTTGAGGTCTCTCCAACTCTGAAATTATAGTCAGCTAGATAATACTCATATAAATAAAAAAAACTGAGTCCCAGAGAATAAAAGTGACTAGTATTTTTAGTAGTTTTAAGAAAAGATCTACAAATTTCTAGATTGTACATACAATAAAATAGAGATTAAGACATTTCCAGTTGTAACTGGGGGGAAAAAAGAGAGAAATTATATACTAGAAAAGGAACAATTATAAATAGATCTTTTCACAGGATAAGAAGCAGCTCAACAAAATAACATGACATAGTAGAGAACACTCAGTGCTCCCCTCTCCAGCCAGTCCCAACTAGCCTTGGGCTTTATTTTTAGGACTCACTCAAAGATCTGCCTCTTGATAGTCTCTACCAACACATATCACCCCCAATCTTTACTTAGTGTCCCGTTGCAGGAAGGATTGTACCTCTAATTTGCCCATCTATGTATGGCCAAGTAGGAAAACACAAAAAGGATATCAAATAGATATGTTTTTATAAGGAAAAAGAACATCAGTAGTGCACAGATTAGGACCTAAATAACAAGTGACTAGGAAAAAGACAATGCCCCCAGGAGTCATGGGGAAATGTTTGGGAGAAAGATAACAAATTCAACCTGGGACATGTGGTGGTTATCTAGAAGATAACAAGTTTGAGAATTCTCATAAAAATACAATACTGATGCTCAGTAGAGAGACTGGGACTTGTGCAACTGGCTGAATACTTCCTTCCTATGGGAAATGGCCTTTAAGTTAAGGATTCCCAAAGCTGTAGAAAGTCTACTCATTGTGCCTTTTCTCAAGCCTACAAAAAGAGGAAGAAACTGGCACAACTACTCTAGAAAATTAATTAATAGAGGGAACTGGAGCAGCTTGCTGGTGTTCAAATTTAGTTTGAGCAACACTGGGGTCAGTGCTTTCTCCTCCAGAAAGTACTTTGAGTAGGAACTAAGGTCAAGAAAAAATAAATTCCCCAACATTAAAGCAGGCTGAGATAGCTCTGAAGTCCAGTTCCAGGAATAAAGGGGAAAGAATTTATAAAAAGTTACAGGGAAAGGGGGGAATTATAACTGCCAAAAATTTCAGGAAGAAGAAAAATCAATTAAAAACCTAGAATACAAATAAATTGATATGGAAAATACTAAAGTTAGAAAGGAAAATGAGTATTAAGACATCGAAAAGATTACAAATGTCTTTAAATAAATATTGTACGAGAGAGGAAATTGAAATATCACCTGATGAAACACAGAACACTATGGATTCCCAAAAGAACATTGAATCACATTATGTTATTCCAGAATAGCTCAAGAGAGAAATCAAAATCTTGAGAGAAGTTAAATAAATTGACTTGAGGTTAGAAAGATACAAGTAAATATGTGTCTCAGACACCTACTAACTATGTAACCCTGGGCAAGTCAATTAACGGCTCTCTGCCTCAGTTTCTGCTTTTGTAAAATAGGGATAATAATAATAATAATAATCTCCCAAGGTTGAGAGGATGAAATCAAATATTTTGAAGCACTTTGCAAATATTAAAACACTATGTAAATGCTAGCTGTCATTATAATTATTTAAAATGGCAGAATTTATGGCCTGCACAGCAGAAATAATTAGCAGTTATATTTCCAAACATAATAGAAATACAAATATGCTAAAGTAAAGGGTCATCTGGAAAAGAAACAAAAAGAAAACATGATCCTTATATAAGCAAAACACATTGATCTTGAAGACAAAATCTTTAGAAGCAGCTTAAGGATGATAGATCTCCCAGAAAAAAAAAAAAGCAAAAAAAATTTTGAACACCATTATTCAAGAAATAATACAAACAAACCATTTAGAAATAAAGATATGATCAATCAAAATAATAAACAGATCACTTTCACCCCAACACATATGCCCCAAAATCCTGTCCTTCCAACTCCAAGACACATAATGATTAAACTTCTCAATTCCAATGAGAAATATCAAATTCTGCAAGTTTTTTGGGAAAAGGTCTTTAAACATAAAGGAAAAGGTAAAAAAAAAAACTCCCCCCACAAAGATGCTTATCCCATCATACACTCTTTCAAGGTCTTGTTGGAAAGATGGTTCTAATGGAGTACAACAGAGATTGATACTTATCTCTGTGGTGTTTAATATTTTTTGGTCAATGGCAGATGGCTTGATTATCAAATCTAAAGATAACAAGACCAAGTTAGGAGGGAAAAGAATCAAGTTAGATAACAGAATCACACAAAGATTTTTACATGTTCAAAACCCAGACTAAATGCCATAAAATCAAATTAAATAGGAATAAATAGAAAGTCTTATATTTTAGTTCAAAAAGTCAACTTAATAAGTATGCAAAATGGTTGAAGTATGACTAGATAACATAATAATTAATTTTTTTCTGAAAAGGTTCCAAGCCTGGAATATATATAATTCTTGGACTAAGAACTACAAATGATTAAGAGCATGAGATGGAAAGCCAAAAGCGAATGTATTTTTAAACTACATGATGAGAGACACATTGTCCAGAGCAAAGGGAGGAATATCCTACAGTATTCTGCCTTGGCCAGAACACATCTTCAGGACTGTCTTCAGGACTGGAGGCCACGCCTTGGAAAAGGCTTAGAAAGAGCATCCAGAGATGGGAAAAAGGGCATCCAGGATGGCGAAAGGCTCTCGGTTCACTCTATGTCTGTCCCACTGAAGAAATTAAGGATGTTGAGGTGGGAAAAGAGAAGACTTGAATGAGAAATATTACCTGTCTTTCAATATTTGCATGGCCATCACATATGAGAAAAATTCAAATTTTTCTTAGTTCCGGATGGGGCAATAGAGATGGGACAATCTAGGAGCAATGGAGAAAAGTTGGAATTCATGTCTGGAAAATCTTCCTACCAATCAAAATAATGCAAAGTGAAATGGTCTATTCCAGGAGGCAATAGATTTCTTCCTCCTTTCTGGGGGGTCTTCAAAGAGAAACTGGATCATCATTTGCTGGGCGTGTTATATCATGGGCTCTCCGTCAAGTACCGTTTGGAAGACATGACCTCTGAGGTCCCTTCCAACTCTGACATCCTGTGGTGTATACACAGAGCCACCGCTGAGTGCCACAACCTCTTCCTTCACAAACCACTTGGAGTAGGAACCAGGCATGGAAAGTCAATTAAAATTCAACAACTTAATTCCATACACATTTCTGAAGCGTCTACTAGGAGAGGCTGCTCGGTCTAATAAAATAACCCTGTCTTTTAATGAGGGAAATCGCCAAGAAATAAGAGAATTCTGAGTGGAAGAATGGAGCCGAAGATGGGGTATCAGCTTCATAGGACCCTTTAAATACAACTTGGGAGAATGACAATTTAATTTAAATCAAATGAGATCCTATTTGTAAAACCCTCAGCACAGCGTCTGATACAGAGTAGGTGCTGTATAAATGCTTATTTTATTTCATTGTTACTTCCACCTGCATTTTATTAAGCACCTACTCTGTGCCAGACACTGATCTAGTCACTAGGGGTGTGAAGCCAGACAGAAAGCCTACTACAACAGAGAGATGAACTTGAAGGGGGAGGATGTCCAGAAGAGCTGGGTTCTAAATTCTCTTCCTACATTTACTGGCTGTGTGACTGTTAACTGCTCTGTGACTCAGTTTCCTCATCTTAAAAATAAGGTTAATACTAGTGCCAATTTTCCAGAGTTATCATGAGATTCAAATGAGATAAAATGTAATGACACTTATTGTTGGCATATTTTTTCTCTCTCTTTACAGCTACTCTAGAGAATTAGGTAAATCGAGGCACAGAACCATCCTCCCTCATTTTATATCTACTTCAGCCCAGCAGCATCACAGGAAAGAAAGAACAAGACCACTTTTCTTCGTTTTCACTGTCCCCTTTGCCCCCCAGCTCATTGCATCCCTTCAGGGACTCTCCACCTGGTTTAAATCATTGGGACTTTGCAAGGAAGAAAAAGTCCTTCTGAGCCAAACTGAGGATGAAGTCTGCCAGCAAGCCTTTCCTCCTTCCTCCAAGGCTCCAAGGGGGAGGAGTCACAACTCACCAGTGTCATCCAAGGAAGGCAGCAAAAAAAAAAAAAAAAAATGAATAAATAAAATTTTTTCTCCAAAATTTGAAAAAGTTTTCTTTACTGAGGGTTGCTTAGAGCGCCCTCATGTGCCTGGATGTTGCAATGGCGTGGTATGGCTCTGCTCTCCCTAACTCATTTTCACCAATGCCTGAAAAAAAAAAGGCAAAAGGGGTGAGTGTTTCCTTCTCTTTGATTAAAGAGCCCACTAGGAAACACTGAAGGGTACCCGGGGCCTCTGCTACTAGGGCTCAGCCAGCCCAGATGGAAAATAGCATCACAGAATAAAACAGTCAATAAAAGCAAGGGAAGATTTAGAAACATCAGAGAATGTGGATTTAAGTCCACTAACCGTGTGACCTTCCGTGAGTCCATTAAGCTCTCTGTGAACCCTAGATTCCCCATTTGTAAAAATAAAAACATTGACCTGGCTGGCCTCTGAGAATCCTTCAGCTCCAAATAGATGACTGCATATCGTAATAACTGACATTTATATAGCAAGTAATATTTTACAAAGGACTCTTCATAAATTAGCTCAGCTGAGCCTCACAGCCACCCTGTGAGGGAGGCGCTATTATTGTACCCGTTTTACAGATGGGGAAACTGAGGCTGGGTGGCTAAGTGATCTGCCCCGAATCATACAACTAATAAGTATATGAGATGAGACTCCCGCCAGATTCAGATTATTTGCAATGAGTCCTCTTGGTTCAAAAGAATGGATGACAGAATACACTTGCTTATTCTCAGTAAAGAGGTGGAGGACTATGGGAGTGGAATGTGGAATACGCCATCTGACTGGGTCACTATGGCAATTCAAATCAGTTCAATTCAATAAACATTTATTAAGTACTTATTGTGTTCCAAGACAGTGTTAAGATATAAAAAAAAATTTAAAAATTAAAAATGGCAAGATACAATTCCCCTCCTCGGGGAGCTTACAGTCTAATGGGGGGAAAGGAAGACAACAGTTATTTCTAATTGGTTTTCTTTGTTGTGGGATATGTTCTGGGTTCAGTGAGAAAGGATATCAGGAAATGACTGGTGTGAAATAATAACAGGCATCAACTAAAAAAAAAATTTAATTAAATGGGAGAGAGGCAGGAAATCACATCAGAGCTGATTTCCTAAGGAACAGAGAGTGAAGTTTAGCTGTCCAGAAGTTCTGTTTAGGATGTTTGAGCTGTCTGCCATGTTATTTGCCCTTTTCAGTTCCTGACTTCGGAGCAGTGTTTTTTTGGAGCAGTAACCTCAAGTTTCCCACCTGTTTGACCACATGCTTATAATACTGTGGAAAACAAAGTGACTCTATATTTCACCCCTATGGGCCATACTGTACTGTACATCTCCACTCATCATCATCATCATCATCATCATCATCATCATCATCATAGCCAGCATTCATACAACCCTTTCAGATAGTCAAAAGGATTTAGACACATTATCTTATTCTATCTATTCTGGAAGGCAGTTGGTTTTATTAACCCCATTATACAGATGAGAAAACTGAGGCAGACAGGCTAATTGGCTTGGCCAGGGCCACACAGCTAGTGAGTGTCTAGAGCCAGCTCTGACTTGGGTTTTCCTGACTCCAGTTCCAGCACTCCATTGTCCGGGCCACCTAACCACCTCCAGCAAGGTCGTGTACAGTGGACATTATTGGGAGGGGGGTCCCAAGTCCAGCTGAGTTCTGCCTTTGACCCTTGGCAACTGGCTGACTTTGGGAAAGGCATTCTCTGAGGGTGTTTCTCATCTGTACAATGGGATAAGGAGAGTGGGGTGCCCACCTCCCAGGACGGTTGGGGGAGAGTTTTGTAAACTGTAAGGCGCTGCAGAAATGAAAGGCCTGCTTCTAGGGGAGCTGCCAGCCCTCACTCTCCGGGAGTTTCCTGGCTCAGGCAGCGATGGGGCCTTCCTTACCAGACACGGCCCAGCGCTAAGCACCTGGGAGGCCCCAGTGGCTGAAGGGGCCCCCGCCTCATTCACAAAAGAATGATCTTCCAGCCCCGACTACTACTGGGTTTGTGGCAAAGGGATTTGTGGTGAACTCAAAAAACTCATGATCCTCAGGATGAATAATGTGTACCACTAAAATGATCAATTCCCAAGCATTTATTTAGAGCCCTACTATGTGCCTTTGTTTGGTAGGGCACAGGATGGTTCAAAACAAATCCATATGACACGGTCCTGCAGAAAGCAACATGCATGCAAACAACCAATAGATCAAGAGGCATTTATTAAGTGCCTAATATATGCTATACATTTGAAATACAGAGACAAAAATGAAAGAATTGTGATCCTTAGATAATTTACATTCGAGTGGAAAGAAACAACATCTATAAAATCAGTCTTATTAAATATCAATTATATATATATGTACATACATGTATATATTTATACATATACATATATATCTATTTATATATATGCATATATATACATATATTATAGAGAGAGAGATATGCTAGGTGCTAGATATACAAAGACCAAACAGAAACAGTCTCCTTCTCTTTCCTCTGATAGTCTACGAGAAGATAAGGTACACATAGAAATAGCTGACATTTATATAGCACCTACTCTGTACCAAACGCTGTGCTAAATACTTTCCAATTGAAAAATATAATATATAATGATACAAATAATAAACAATATTATCTCTTTTGATAACCCTTGGTGGCAGGAACTACTATTATCGTCTTCGTCTTAAAATGAAAGAAAATGAGGTAAACGGGTTAAGTGTCTTGTCTGGGGTCACACAGCTAGTAATGAATGGCCTGAAGCCAGGTCTTCCTGACTTCAAGCCCAGCATCAGCTTCTTAAATAGATAACTGTGTGTGTCTGTGGCCTTATGCATGTTCATGTATGTGTACGTGTATATAGCACAATGTGTACACGTGTATTTTCATGTTACATATATACATGTCTATTGTATTGGTGCATTGAAGCATGGAATATATATTTATATAGACTATGCAATATATTGTACAGGTGTATTTTATGTATGTGCACACATATTTATATGCATGGATATCTGTGGATATATACACGTGTGTAGTATGCATGTATATATGTATGTATGAGTAACAGGGATGTATAGATATGTATATGTGTGTGGTCATATTGCATTGTATAGGTGAGTAGATGTGTGTATGAATATACATTTATGTACAGGTATATGTTAGATATATGTGTGAGTAATGTGGATTGTGTATACGTATATTGTGTAGCTACATTGCATTGTGTATATGTGGACGTGTAGGTGAGTGTACACATGAGTAGGTGGGTAGATCTGTATGTGCGTGAGCCTGTAATGTAGGGGTGTTTGTGTGTTTGTGTGTGTGTGTGTGTGTGTGTGTGTGTGTGTGTGTGTGTGTGTGTGTGTTGGGTGGCGAGTGTGCAGACATGTAGGCCTGTGCGTATGTCTGTGTATGGGAAGGAATGTTGGATCTGTCTGGAAAGCAGGGAAAGCCCCCTATAGGAGCATGGCTGGGGGAAGGCCTGAAGCCTAAAGGCCATGGATGCAGGTCCCTGAGCAGGGAGGACTCTGCTTCCTGTGTCCCCAAATCAGGAAGGGCTCCCCTGGGCTCCTCTCTCTCGGTGTCCCAGGAAGATGGTGGCTCCCAGTAAGAGACCCAGGCTTGGTGGCCGGGTGGCAAAGAGCAGCTATGGACCACAAGCAAGCTCTCTGAGGGCTGCCAGGCCAGCTCCAAAGGATTGGAGACAAAGGAAATGTCATGGCAAGTTTCAAGGTCCTTGGGAATGTCAGTGTCAATCCCAGCCCACAAAGGATAAAGCTGAGGGAAGGGGAGGAACCAGAATAAAGTAAGCAGGCCTCAGGCCTGCCCTCCAAAGCCGGGTCCCCTGTCTACTCAGAGCCCAGGCTTTCTCCACCTGGGAACCCAGAGCCTGCCTCGCCTCTCACTGAGAGACCTTGCCCTCTCAGGGCCTCAGTTTCCTTCTCTTTCCAGTCCCTCCCTCATACTTTCTTCTTTTGTGGCTCTTCCAATCAGGAGACAGTCAGGAAAATCAGTCCAGTGAGTATTTATGAAATACCAACTGTATACCAGTCACTCTGTGGGTTATTGAGAATATACTGACATAATGAAAACATTCTATGCCCATGAGGAACTTGCATCTATCTCAACATAACTCTCCAACATTTATTAAGGACTTATTAAAGATGCAAAAAAAAATAATGATCTTTTTTCTCAAAGAGCTTACATTCATCTTAACACAACTCAACGAGCATTTATTAAGTCCTTACTGCATGCAGGATACAGTCTGCAAAGTACTGGACATACAATACCAAAAAAGTCTTTCTTCAATGAGCTTGTTTTCTGCTGAAAGGAAACAAAATAGAGACAAATAAATATATGATATAGATATAGATATACATGTATATCTATATATATATATAGATATACATGTATCTAGACAAATAAATATATGATATAGATATAGATATACATGTATATCTATATATATATAATATGAAATAAGATGCCAAATAAATACATGCAATATATATATAATATGAAATAACATGCCAACCAAGCATTTGGGGAATGGGAAGCGGGAAGAAGGAAGGCCGAAGGAAAGGGCTCTTGTAGGAGGGAGCACCTGAGCTGAGCCTCAAAGGCAAACAAACCCCGGGTCTGGCCCTTGGAGCAGCCAAAGCCAACAGCAGTCCTGAGATGCCTTGGCTTTCTCCTCTCAGTGCCCCAGAGCCAGCTGGCCCAGTGTCGGCCAGGAGGGGTCACCAGGTGCTGGCAGCCGCTTCCCCAAGTCAAAGCCAGAGGCAGAATCTGCAACTTTCAGTCCCACCAGCACCAGGGCTAAGATCCCACAGCCTTTTCCTACCAAGCCCCCAAGGAAACTAGGGATGTTAGGGTCAGTCTTCTTAACTCAAATGTGGATTCTTGTGGATTCTCAGAGGAATCACAGGAAGGACAAGTGATCCTGGCTCTGACCCAGAAAGCTTTGTGACTGGGGACACAATCATGTCCCCTGCCCGTGCCTCAGTTTACTCCCCTGGAAAAAGATGGTGTTAAATTCATTGATCTCTCTGGTCCTCTCCAGTTCTAAAAGTACGCCTGCGAGAAAGATGGATGAGCTGTTTCTTTTTTTTCTTTTTTTTCCAAGGCAATTGGGGTTAAGTGACTTGCCTAGGGTCACACGGAAGTGTGGTTCCTTTAATAAGAAGAGGGAGAGAGAAGACAGGGTGGGCATAACTACTCCCATTTCCTTAGGGTTACAACTGAAGCTCTTTCCTCCTAGCCCTATGTGGTAAATACTACAACTGCTATTGTCCCTGTTAGGATACTAAGTGAGGCAATGCATATTCCTCTGGGTCTGAAATGAAGAAGTTGTCTCCCTGGCAATGATTTCCCATTTCTTTCTTGGATTTATTTTACAAATGAGGAAACTGAGGCAGACAAGGTTAAGGAACTTGCCCAGGATCATACAGCTAGTAATTGTCCATCCCAGAAATAGAAGCTAATCCATCCTTCAAGGACTCCACGAGCCTCACTTCTTTCCTCTACCAGATTTGGGTTAGGAGAGCCATGACGTGCACCCCTTAGGGTACTTGGGAGGTTCAGCAAGACCCTATGCTTAAGGGGTTTACCATGCTGATGCTCCCCAGGAGATCTGCTGGGCTCAACTTACAGCACGACCAAAACTACTGGTGTTCTCTCTTCCCATATGGTTACATCCCCAAAGTGTGACGATGACTATGCTCCCCACCTCTGACACCCTGCTTCCTCACTGCCAGCTCCTACAGCCCTAGGAGATTGTTAAGCACCATCTTTTACAAGAGGCATCTCTTTTTTTTTTTTTTTTCTGAGGCTGGGGTTAAGTGACTTGCCCAGGGTTAAGTGTCTGAGATCAGATTTGAACTTGGGTCCTCCTGAATTCAAGGCTGGTGCTCTATCTACTGCGCCACCTAGCTGCCCCACAAGAGGCATCTCTTGATGAAGTATCTTTCCCTCCTTATCACCCAGCATCTATTTGTATCTATCTACATACATCTCCTTGGCTAGAAGGTAAGCTACTTGAGGGCAGGGATAGTTGTTTGTTTTTTCTTTGTGCATTCCCAGCATCTAACCCAGTGCCTAGCACATAGTAGGTGCTAAATGTTTATTGATCCATTGATTGACTCTGCATTCCCAACATCTAACCCAGTACCTAACACATTGTAGGTGCTCAATGCTTATTGACCCACTGACTGACTCTGCATTCTCAGCATGTAGCCCAGTGCCTAGCACATAGTAGGTGCTCAATGCTTATTGAATTCTCAGTATGTAGCCCAGAGAACAATCTAACCCTTCACTTCCCTCATACATCCACATTAATCTAGCCTATCTTGCACCCCTTACACACAACCTTCCATCTCACCTCCATGATTTTGTCTATACTATCCCTCTCATACCTGAAAAAAATGTTCCTTCTACACTTGGATCCATCCTGAAGAGATCAATAAGTAATAAAACTGTCCTTCCTCATCTCCATCTCTTGAAACCTTCCCCCTTTCCAAGTCAGTCAAGTACTTCCTTCTCCATGATCCCTGATCAATCTAGACGCCATTTTTCTTTTCCCCTTTCTGACTCTGCCCAGCGCTGCTTTCAAACTGGTTCCATATGCAGACACTCACACACGTTGCTCGGGAGATCTCGCATTCCCAGGTGAATTGTTGGGTCCTTGAGTTCACTCTTCTCCAGCCCTTCCAACTCTCCAGTCAAGAGTATCTAGGTACAAATTGGTGTTGGAAGGGCTCTGAAAGTGGTGTACAAGTCCAAACAGCTACCGCCAAGGCCCATGGCAATGTGAAACAGCAGAAAGAGCACTGATTGCTCCAGAATCAGAGGGCCTGAGTTCAAATCCCACCTCAGACACTTACTGTATGACATGTTAGGCACATATAACATTTCTGGGCCTCAATTCTTTATCTATTAAATAAGAGAATTGAACTTTCAGGTCCCAAATCTGTAACTCTGCAGCTCTACTTAATATCTACATGACTTCAGGCAGCTCATTACCCTCCCTTGGCCTCAGTTTCCTCATCTGGAAGATGATGAGTTTGAACTAAATGACCTCTTGGGTCTTTTCCAGCTCTACATCCATAATCTTATGATCCTGCTTAATAGCTACATGACTTCAGGCACCTCATTACCCTGCCTTGGCCTCCTTTGGAGCAAGATGATGAGGTTGGACTAAATGACCTTTGGAGCTTAAATGCCTTCAAGCTCTATTTCTAGGATAATATGGGCGCTGGCCAGAGAGAAGCTGTGCTGTACAATCTCCTGAGGGTAAAGAGCCTCATCATGTCATTGGCCATTACAGTGATGACTTTCTTCCTTCTTCCCTTCCTTTTTACCTTCATTCCTTGATTTCCTTCCTACTATCTTTCTTCCTTCCTTCCTTTCTTCTTTTTTTCTTTCTTCCTTCTTTTTTCTTGCTTTCTTCTTTCATTCTTTTCTTAATTCTTCCTTCCTTTTTCTTTCTTTTTTCCTTCTTTCTTTTTCTTCCTTCCTTCCTTTCTTTTTCTTCCTTCTTTCCTTTTTTCTTTCTTTCTTCCTTTCATTCTTTCTTTCTTCTTTCCTTCTTCCTTCCTTTCTCTTTCCTTTTTCTTTCCTTCATTCTTTCCTTCTTTCTTCCTTCCTTCCTTTCCTTCTTCCTTCCTTTCATTCTTTCCTTTTTCCTTCCTTTCTTCCTTTCTTTTTTCTTTCTCCTTCCTTTTTTTCCTTTCTTTTCTTACTTTCTTTTTTCCTTCTTTTCTTTCTTCTTTCTTTCCTTCCTTCCTTTCCTTTGCTTCCTTCCTTCCTTTCTTTCTTCCTTCCTTCATTTCCTTCCTTCTTTTTTTTTTTCTTTTTGGCTATCATGAATTGAAATGTATGAAGGCATTACAATCTGCTTCAGGGCAGACAAACACTGATAAAAACAAAGGGCAGTCATAAAGAGTTGAGATTAGTTTTATCCCCTTGCCCCCAGAGTCAGATTCTGGGACACCAGGGGAAAGTTATGAAGAGTAAAATTTAGGTTCAAGGTCAGAAGGAAAAAACTTATCCTTCCCAACCATCACAGCTCTCTAAAAAAGAAGTGGGCATCTTGGGAGGTAGTGGGTGGCCAAGTGTCAATACATCATAGAGAGAATGACTTTTCATTTGTGGAATGATCCCTGATTGGAAATTTTTGCCATGTACCTGAAACATCCTTTACTGAGCACTGGGCAACACCAAGGGCAAAGTGTAGGGGGGGATCTGACAAAACTGGTCTGTGTTTAGATACTTTCCTTTCTTAACAAATGCTTGTGGACTTGACTTCCTCTATCTCACCTCCATTATCCCTAACGAGAATCTTTCCTTCAAAACATTAGAACATTTGTCAAATCCCTGTACTGCAAGGAGACCTCCTCCACCATACAACAACTTCTCAACTGCTAGACATCTGTTTGTTTTACAGTTAACAAAGAAATCATTTCTTTGTTTATTATTTATTGATATGTGCTAGGATATCTAGGTAGCATAAAGGATAGAGCACTGGGCCTGGAGTCAGGAGAACCTGAGTTCAAATCTGTCCTCAGACACTCAGTTAGCTGTGTGACCCTGGACAAGTCACTTCACTCTGTTTATCTCAGTTTCCTCATCTATAAAAAGAGCTGGAAAAAGAAACGGCAAACCACTCCAATAGCTCTTCCAAGAAAACCCCAAATGGGGACATAAAGAGTCAGAGGCAACTGAAATGATCAAAAAATAATATGTATCAGGCCCTGAACTGGGTATGGGGAATAGAAAGACAAATATGAAAAAAACCTTGTCTTCCAAAAGCCTACTTGGAGCTGGAATGCGAATCAACTCATACAATGAAAGCAAAATATATACCAAATACAGTAAAAAGTAATTTGGGACAAAAGAAAGAAAGGGCTACAGAATCAAGATGTCCTTCCTGATCTCCTATAATTCTGATGTCTTCCCTTCACTGAATTTTTCTGCTTTATCTTGTACATAACTTGTGCAACCATAGTTCTTTGATAATGTCTACCCCACTGGACCATGAGAGTATTTTTGTGCTTTACACCGTATCTAGCACATAGAGAAGTCAGAACTTGTGTGGGAAGTGACCTCCAAGCTGAGTTCTTGAGGAAATTGGGGAGTCTCAGAGGCAGAGGTGAGAAGGGAGGGCCTTGATACATTTCAGGCAGATACATTGATGTGTGTTAGGAAAGTACTTTTATGTTTGTTTGCATTGTGCAAAAGTCACTGAAGTCACCATGGACACCAGGATTTCTCACCTCCATTCCCATAAGTCCCACTCAATCCTTCCAAATTTATCTCCCTGAATTCCTCCATCTCATCCTAGCTTTCAGAATCATTCAGGACTAAATCTTCTGGCCTTCATCGATTCAAAATAATCCTTCCTAGGTCATCATCTACTGGAGCAACCTAACTTTCAGTAAAGGCCCCCTTCACTCAAATAATTTTCCAGCTTCTCTCCTGCACCTCCTCAGCCTTCTCTTGCCCTTCTCCCCAAGGGGCCTGGAGAAATGAAGTTAAGTCCTCTATCCAAGGAGGCTTGGTTTGGTAGGAGCCAGAATTTCAATGATGTGATCGTTTCTGGGCATGAATACATAAACTGTAACCTTTCAGTTAACCCTCGTGTCTCCTTCGAGTGAGTGTGATTTAAGTGATATCACCTATCTGCACATGTACCTGAATAAGATCATTTGATTCAGTGACACTACGTATATAAAGGGTCTCGTGCCTTTGAAATCACCAGATACACGTGAATCACTATTGTTAATGATGGGGAGTCTTTGAGAACTAGAAATCTGAATTCAAATCTGACCTCAAACACTAGCTGGGTGACCATGAGCAAGTTACTTAATCTGTGTTTGCCCTAATCTACTGGAAAAAAAGCAATGGCAAAACACTCGAGTATTTCTGCCAAGAAAATCCCACTGACAATAAAGGACCTTGTGTGCCTTGGTCCACAACAATATAAACAAACACAAATAGTCCCAGGACGTGTCACAAGAAACAGGTGACTTGTCCCGGGACTATTTTCTTGTTTCTTGTTCGATTGTTTGTGTCTCTTCGTGACCCCGTTTGAGGTTTTCTTGGCAGAGATACTGGAATGGTTGGCCATTTCCTTCTCTAGCTCATTTGACAGATAAGGAAACTGAGGCAAATAGGGTTAAAAGAGTTGCCCAGGGTCACACAGTAAGTGTCTGAAGCCAGATTTGAACTTGGGGCCTTCTGACTCCAGGACAAAAACTCTATCCACTGTGTCACCCAGCTACCCGCTAGCATATTATGTTTCTTTCATATTTAATGTGTCACAGACTACTGTTTGGTGGGTAGAATGGCTTCTTTTGTCATCGACTACTGTATCTGAGAAACGGGCTCATCCTCCCTGGTTACAATGGAATCCTCTTCAGGACATCTCCAAGATGTGGATGGGGATAATGACCCCCCAGGAGCTTGACTAGAGGTCATCAGACCTGATCCCTTTCTGTAGAACCTGCCCCAGAATATCAGATCTGGGAAGAGTCTCTGAGACCATCAAATTGTAATGAAAAAAGATGCCTTGGGAGTTCAGAGGCTAATCCCACCTACTCTCTGTGCCATCTGGCAGATCACTGGGCAGATCCCACTTCTGTTCCCTTCTCTGTGAAACAAGGGGCTTTTTTCTACTTTATCTTGTACTTAACTTGTGCAACCAAGTCCCTTCCAGATCTCAAGGTCAGTTTACAAAGGTGAAAACTGAGACTTAGGTTGGAAGAGTGACTACTCCAAGATCACAAGCCTCCTCTTCATTCATTCTTACATGCATTTGTCCCTTCGTTCAATGTTCCTTATTTACTGTGTGCCAGTCACTGAAGATGTAAATAAGAAGCCCAAAAGTGCCTTCCCTCAAGGACTTTATTTTTGCATTTCTTAATCTGGGGACGGGAACCACATGTGTACCTGCACGTATGTGTGCATGTTAGGGATGTATAGTGCAGTGATGTAGGTACATTAGGGCCTTGTTACATGTGTGTACAGCATTGTGCGTGTGCAGATTGAGAACTGCCTCTCCCTATGATCAGTCTCCTCTGCATTCTGCTTTGCGCACCTCCTTATGAGAAGGGTCTTTAGGCCTGGGGTCCCCAGCAGCCAACTGTCCCGGGTCTCAGCCCGATGCCGTCTCTCTCCACAGCCTCGTGATCACACCCGCACGGGGGACCATGCCTCCCTGCTGCCTCAAGCTCATCGATCCGCCTGGGAACATGTGAGCGCTGATGGGCGTGGGAGGGAGCACCCGAGGTGTAGAGCAGGAAACACTAGGAGCACGCTTTTCAGAGGAGTCTTCATCCTGGGATGCTCTGGGTCCTTGAGCCCCGCGAGGGAGCCCGCCCCGCTCTCCCCATCCCGCTCCATATTTTCCTAAATGAAATGAGAAAACGGGGGCCTCTTTTGGAAAACTAAAGGATGCTATAAGGGAGATTGCCATGCCGTTTCCTTGAAGGAGATTAATCATGGAGAGTTCTCCATCCTCCCCCTCCTACACACACACACGCGCGCACTCTCACACACACACGTACACACACGCGCACTCACACACACACACGCGCGCACACACGCACGCCCTCCATCCGCGGACACACGAAATATTGGCACCAGGTACCGCGATCTGCTGGAAAATATTCCTCCAAAGTCCAGGGCCCCGGCGCTTGAATGAGTGTGTGGCCGCTCATTGGCTGACCGGCCCGGCTCCTGATTGGCTCCCGATCCCGGGGAGCGATAAGAGCGGCTATAAATTCCCCGGGCGCCGCTCGCGAGCCCCCAGTTTGTCCAAGCCAAAGGTGGCAGCGCCTCGAGCCTCGGTGCAGCAGCGGCAAGCTCGCCGGCCTCCTCGCCAGCTCCCCGCCTCAGCCTCCAAACGCATCCAGCTCCACATCTTCTCTCAAGCCGGGAGACACCGGGAGGAAAGGAGGGGGGAGCGGGACGAGGAGGAGGAGAGGAGGAGGAGGAGGAGGAGGAGAGGAGGAGGAGGAGGAGGAGGGAAGTGGGGACAGGGGGAAAAAACCCAGCAACTTAGCGGAAACTTCTCAGAGAATGCTCCAAAACTCCGCCGTGCTGCTGGTGCTGGTGATCGGCGCTTCCGCGGGCACCGAATCGGAGCAGAATGACTCGGTGAACCCCAGGAAGCCCCGGGGGGCGGCGCAGAGCTCAGGTAAGCGGCCGGCCGGTGCCCCTCCCTCCCCCCCACCCCCACCCCCACCCCGGCGGCGTCCCGCATCCCCCGGCTCCCGCGGGCCGGCGCAGCCGGGGCTCCCGGACCGGCTCCATTCACGCCCGTGGCCCCGGAGCGCCGGGGGGGACCCGAGAGCCCCGGGAAGCGGGCCGCCTTTGTGTGCTGCCTTTCGGGGCCATCGCCGGGGCGCCGAGCCCGGGGCCGAGGGGGGATTTCGTTGCATAAGCCTCGGGGCTGCTCGCCTGGGATCTGGCACGTACCCTGCTGGGAGGAGGGCTGGGGAGGGGGCGTGGGGAGCGTTTCCAGGCACGCTCTCAGCGCTTCGCAGGGACTGGCTCCGGAAGGTGAGACCCGAGCGGCTGATGCAACCCAAGCCCCCTTAAAAAAAAAAAAAAAAAAAAATCACGGCATCTTCAGTCTTGCGGAAAGCACATGCTAAAACGGGAGGAAAAAAAAAACCCCTGGAACCCTCGGGAGTGCTGGGTCCTAGGGGATGCATTCAAAGGGAAGCCCACTGCCTCTCCCCAGCCCTTGCATCGGCACCTTCGTGCATCACATGACTAAGAAACCCTTTAATTTTTTTTTCTTTTTCTTTCCCCCAAACTGCAGCTGTTTCTCTGAGTGAGAGAGCTCTCTAGTCCTGCTTTCCGAAGCAGTTGCTAGCCCATTGCCTTTGTCTCTAAAGGGTTAAGGGTCACTAGGAGTCAGCGTGCACACATCTGGCCCGTTTGTTTATTTCCACACCCATGTTGGCCCTCTGGTACCCAAGCACCCTCATTCTGCTCTCTGAGGAATCCTCCATCTCCGCGCCCCCCCCCCAAACTCCTTTCCCAGAGATGAGAGCAGGATCGTCGGGGACGAGTACCGATACCGAGCTTAAATCTCTCAGATAAGAAAGTGAGAGTCCATAGGGGAAGGTCACAGAGTGGGCTGCTCCAATGCGTGATCCCAGACTCTGATTTCAAACTACCTAGATTCTAGGAGATCATCTCTTAGAACCATCTTCTGTCGCAGAGCAGAGAACGGAGACCTAGAGAAGGAAAGGGACCCCAGACTGAGAAATGTAGATCTGGAAGAGAACTCAGATCACTGAGTCCGGCCCCTTCCTTGAAGAAAGGTGTAATGACTTGCCCAAGATAAAATCGCTAGTTAGTGGCAGGATTTGAACGCAGATCCCACAGCTAATAAGTGGCAGGCTAGGATTCGAATCAAGCATTTGCTGCTTTTCGTGGCCCGAAGGTTATGGCGGCAGGTGTCAGATGGATAGCTTCTCCCCAGAATTTGTCCTGCTTCCTCCTTCCCAGAGGACACTCCGTGATTCCCCCCCCCCCTTCCACCTCCACCCTCCCCCAGCCCAGTGGAGAGTAGTTGGTCTCTGGGCTATGGTCCCATTTCCTTTTGTACTTTGGTTGCTATAGAAATTCAACGATTCCCTCCCAACTCCAGCCTGCTAAGACAATAGCAGCCCTAATGCATATTAAAACTGCTGCAAGCAAAGTTATAATTTGAACCCGTGGAAATCTATAATTAGGGAAATGACTTGTAGCATCCCAGAGGCTGGGGAGGGGGGAGGGGCGGGGAAGCCCAACTGAACCCGGGAAGCTTTTGATCTCCGAGGAGAATCCTGTGGAATGGAGGCTGCCGAGAGCTTCTTGCTGAGCTGCTTGCCAGAACATCCCCCCCCCCCTCCCTTCTGGAGGGGAGAAATTACTTTTATGGGAGATCTTATCCAGAATGCAAAAATCCTCACACAAGTTTTCAGCTGGCGGTTTTCTCCCAGTCTTGCACAACGGACTCCATTACTCCACACCTGTGTTTCTCCTAAATAAGGCTTTTAATGTCTTCAGAGAGAGGGAGAATATGAATGAATGAATGTGTGTGTTGCTCTGAGCAGGAGTCTATAATAGGGGGACTAGGGAAAAATACTAGCTGGCTCTATTCCCTTTTTTTTTTTTTTCCCCAATCCGAAGGTGAATGCGACTGGGGCAGCCCAGTGCTCGGATGGATTCCCAGGTGGACTTGGGCTTCTACTCTTCTGGGATGAGTTGGGAGACTAGGGGATGCAGTGGCTGGAGGGAACATAAAAAGGGAGGTTTAGACTCAGAAGACATCTCCAGATGGGAAAGCCGAGTGCAGAGACTGTGACATGATTGATCCACAGTCATGGGAGTAATCAGTGAAAAAACTAGGATTTGAATCCACATCTTCAAACTCCAAAATCTGGTCATTGAATCAAAAAGACCCCAGTTCTGCTTTCTTACTTACTATCTCTGTGACCCAGAGCTAGCCCTCCATCTGCTCAGCACTCCGAAATAATTCTCTAGAACTCTCAGTCTCTGAGGAGTTGCTGATTGGCATTGGTGAATGGAGTTTCCAAAGTGGGAATTTCCTATCAATGAGAAAATAGATTTAGACTTAAAAAAAAAAAAAAAAAAAAAAAAAAAAAAAAAAAAAAGATATTCTTGAATGAGCTCTCTAAAGCCAAACTGACTGGTCTTCTTCTCCATCTTTTGCCTTCTGAATGTATACAGTCATTTAGAATGCCTGCTAAACCCTCAAGATGATGCCTTTGTAAGACTGAGAAAGGGGAGGCGAAGTGGGGCAGTGAAAAGGAGTGAAATCTCCCTCCTGCCTGTTCACTTCATGTGTGACCCTGAACAAGTCACCTCACCTTTTTCTGATTTAGGGGTTTGTTTGATGGCCTGTTCACTTCCTTATGAGCCTGGACAAGTCACCTTATCTTCTGATTTAGGGCTTTGTTCAATGGCCTCCAGAATCCCTTTCTTCTTGGAATCTAGGATCTTGAGGCATTGGCCATGATTATATAATAACTACTCACTTTCCCTAACAGTTGGACAATTGCTTTCCAGCAGCTCTGTGAGTGAGTGTTACCATGCCATTTATAGATGAAGAAACTGAGGTTCCAAGGGGTTCAGGAAATTACTTGTCCAAAGTGGTACAGCTAGGGAGTTTTCTGATTCTTAATCCCAGGCTTCTTTGGGGGTGAGGTAAGAGAGGACGCATTCTTCCCCCCTCTCCCCTTTCTTCTATAGAACTAAACATATGCTCCAGTTGGAAAGGATTTCAATTGGAATTAGAGGACCTGGATTCAGATCCTGCTTCTGGATCACATGACTTGAATGACCTTGGACAAGGTCACAGCTGGTAATTATTGAGAATTTGAAACCTGGTCCTCCCTACTTCCAAGCCTACTGAAGGAGTTGACTTCTTAGGTCCCCTGCTGGTCAACATCTGGACTCTTGTGATCCACTTTCTATAATATTCAGATAAAGTGGAAAATCTCCTGATGGATGGACCCTTAACTCCTATTCTTTTGTATTCTTTCTCTCCCCTCCTCCTTGGGCCGTGGCAGCAGCTGTCCCAGTATGACAGAGCTGACTCATCTGTTTGGTTTCATGCCTAGAGGCAACTATCAGATAAAATCCTATCTCTGGAGTCAGAAAGACCTGCATTCAAATTCAGCCTTGGTTGTGGGACCCTTGATTTCTGCTTGCCTCAGTTTCTTCATCTGTAAAATAGGAATAATTATAGCACTAGCTCCCAGGGTTGTTGTGAGTTAATGCACTAATTTTTGTGAAAGTGCTTGCTGCAGTGCCTGACACAGAGTAGGAACTCTAAAATGATTATTCTTTCTCCCTTAGGTGCCAGACTCTACCTCAGGGCTTCATTTGTCCCACGGATGGGCTCCCATCTCCATCCTTGGGCCACTGATTGATCCACATTCTCTTTCCTTTTCAGCTGAAGTGATCCGCTGCCTCAACACCGCTCTGCAGGTGGGCTGCGGGGCTTTTGCATGCCTGGAGAACACTACCTGTGACACAGATGGATTGTACGATATCTGCAAATCCTTCCTGTACAGTGCTGCAAAATTTGATACTCAGGTAAGCAGGCCCGGAGAGAAGGGGGTCCCCTCCCTCCGGGACCAGCTGGTTCTTCTCAATGAAAGCAAATGATGGAGTAAGACACAGGAGCCATTTTCCCATTCCCTTCCCCACCCCCAAGTGCTTCTGGCTGGCAAACCACCTTTGGGTACAAAGATTCCAATTTTTCCCCTTTCTGCTGGGGAGCAGTAGAAAGAGTTGCATTTGAAACTGGAGAACTTAAGTTCAAAGCCTGGTTCTGTCACTCTTAAGTCTCAGTTTCCTCTTCTGTAAAATGGTATTAAGGGAAGAGAAGCAGGTATTATTAAACCATGAGCTCTCAGGGCTTTTTCAGCTCTCACCTGTGATCGGAGGGGGAGAGAGTTGGAGCAGAAATTTAACTTTCTTGTTATGAGCCCCTGAACTATTCCTTTCAAAATAACTTTCTCCTAGGGATAAGGAGTAGGAACGCAGTTTTCCTTGTGGCTTTCAAGATACCTCTAAATGTGGGAGCCTTTTCACAGTGCTCTCCAATATCACCTCCTTTCTTTCTCATGACAAGTCCAGGAGATAGGGGGAGGCAGATTCCAGCAGCCTTGCATAAAAACTCCCACAAGGCCTCTTGTGGGCTCAGGTGGCTCACTGACAGTCCCATGTTGGCTTGATGCCTCGCTTACACCCCAGGGCTGTATCTGATGCCCCTAGAAGGGGCCAATTCCTGGGAGAGGACTCTAGCACATGGTAAGGATACTGAGGCAGGAAGGGCAAGGAACCCCACTCTGGTAAGAAGGTGAGCAGGTAGGAAACACTTGTTATGTCTGAATCCTTGTGCTAAGTGCTCTGTATGCAAACACCAGCCAAGGAGTCAGCCCCTTCCCCCAAGGGCTGGATTCTGCAAGGGAAAGACAAGGCTTAGAGAAGAGCTGGGAATGGGGGTGGTGAGCATTGTGGGGTGGGGGAAGGGAGGTTGTGGGCAGAGAGAAGATAATGGCCAGAGTGAGAGTGAGATGCCAGGAAGAAGCAAGGAAGGCGGGTTCTGGGTAAAATAAGAGCTTAGGATCTCTTTCCTAATTGTATAATTCCCTATCCTACTACCCCAAATATCCCCAAGCTTTCTTGGCACTTTACTAGCATGATCTCATTTGCCAGGAGGTAAGTGCTATGGTTACCACCCCCATTTCATAGATAGAGAACCCCAAAGCCAATAGAAGCCAAGTGACTTGACCATAATTAACTAACAAGTGCCAGAGGCAGGCTTCTAACCCTGGTCTTCCCAAGTTCAGCATTTTGTCCACACCGGGCTACTTCATCATGAAGCAGCTAGGTGGCACTATAGATAGAGAGCTGGACCTGGAGAAAGAATCCAGTGCAAATCCTGCCCCAGATTTTTATTGGCTGTGTGAGCCTGGGCAAGTCATCTGGATGTTCTGTGCCTTGGTTTCCTAATTTGTGAAACCAAAGTGGTTGTGAGATTCAAATGAGAATAACTGTAAAGTGCTTTGCAAATCTTAAAGCACCTTGTAAATGGTTTTGTTGTTCAATCACTTCCGACTCTTTGTGTCCTCTTTTGAGGTTTTCTTGGCAAAGGATATTAGCATGACTTGCCATTTGCTTCTCTAGCTCATTTTATAGATGGAGGAAACTGAGACAAACAGGGTTAAGTGACTTTCCCAGGGTCACACAGCTAGGAAATGTCTGAGGCTGGATTTAAACTTAGGTTTTCCTGCCTCCTGGCCTGTTTTTCTATTCACTGCAGCACCTGGCTGCTTCTTGTAAGTGATAGCTGTTATTAATAATTATGGGCTCATCTCCTTCACCAAAGACTTTGTTAGAAGGAGCAGCTATTTTTATTTCCCAAGTGGTCAGGACACAGGAAGCCCCTGAGAGTGATGCTTATTAAAAGGGAGTGAAAGACCCAGGTTCAAATTCTCACTCTGCAACTAACTCCTTCTGTGCCCATGAACAAGCCCTTTCTTTATTCCATGTATCTGAGACTCAATTTTTGTCATCAGTATCCAAAGTTTGAATATTGGGTACAAGGCCAAGGATTCTCTAGGCTGGCCACCCGGGTCACATCATGCTTCCTCTAGATTGCACTTTCTCTACTTCTAGTTTCTCCCCTTTTCTCCCTTCCCCATTCCCTATTCTCAAGGAAGTTCAAGGTCTCCAGATTGCCTAAGTCTTTCCCAGTGTGACTCCAGAAAGATTTCCCTGTTTCTGTGACTTTGCCTCATGCTTCACCTTTACCTTTTGGGATCCCCATCTTCCTTCAAGGCTCAGCTTCTTATATGAGGATCTTTCTTGGTTCCCACCCCTGCCAATGATTAGCATCTTCTAAAATTTCTTTGTATGGACTTTCTAATTATTGGCTGTATCTTTTCAGCAGGGACCATTTCTTTTTTTCCCCCTATATTTTTTATTTATATTTTATTTATATATTTTTAAATATTCCCTGTACTTCACACAGTATCTTGCAAACAGTAGGTATATAATAAATGCTTGAGGGGTGAAATTTTACTTTATATATTTTTAAATATCCCCTATACTTCATACAATATCTTGCAAACAGTGGGTACTTAATAAATGCTTGAGGGATGAAATTTTATTTTATATTTTATATTTTTTTAAATATCCCCTATACTTCACACAGTATCTTGCAAACAGTGGGTACTTAATAAATGTTTGAGGGGTGAAATGGTCCCAAACTGTGCTAAGTCCCTTCCTTTCTCATGGATCTTTCAGGGAAAGGCCTTCGTCAAAGAAAGCCTGAAGTGTATCGCCAATGGCGTGACCTCCAAGGTCTTCCTGGCCATTCGGAGATGTTCCACGTTCCAGAGGATGATCTCCGAGGTTCAAGAAGAGTGTTACCACAAACTGGACATCTGTGGCGTGGCCAAGAGGAATTCCCGAGCCATCACTGAAGTGATCCAGCTGCCCACTCACTATTCCAACAGGTGCAACATTGGTCTTGGAGCCAAAGGCGACAAGAAGGGGAGGGAGGGGAGAGACGCCATTGGCCACTGGTGAGACCTGCCATCTGTATCCAGCAGTCCCCAGTCCTGCAGGGAAAATAGTCAGATGCCCCCTGAAGCTCTCATTGTGCATTCAGGAGAAAGCATTCAAGACTTAGCAAACCACCTCACTTTAAGGATCACTTTGTAGGCCCAGAGATTTCTATCTGGGAGTGATCTGAAAATGCATCTAGTTCAACCTCATTTTTCAGAGAAGAAAATTGAGATCTAGATGCATAAAGGGACTGGCTAGGTAGGGCGGTGGACAGAGTGTTCAAATCCAGCTTCAGGAAATGATTGTGAGACTCTGGACAAGTCATTTAACATTTTACTGCCTCAGTTTCCTTGCCTATAAAATGGGGATAGTAGACCTGAGTTCAAATCCAGCCTCAGACACTTGATACTTCCTAGCTGTGTGACCCTGGGCAAGTCACTTAATCCAATTACCTCAGAAAAAAAAAAAAAAGGTGGAGGGGGGGGTGAATAGTAATAGTCCCTATCTCCTAGAATTATTGTGAGGCAATTGAGATAATATTTCTAAAGTGCTTAGGACAGTGCTTGGCTCACAGTAAGCACTATATATGAGCCATTATCATTATTTGTGTTCAATGCTTTCCCCTGTGCCGACCTAATATCATCCTTTAACAGAGGAAGAGATGTCAGACTAACAAACACTGACCATGTAGTAGGCACTGAAACACTGGAAGCAAAAAAGGAAAGCACCCCTGCCCTCCTGGAGCTTCCATTCTAGTAACAGGGGCCAGCCAGTACAGCGGGAACGCTACCCACTCTGTTGTACTGGGTAAGGGCGTCTTGTCCCGAAAAGCCGAGAAGTCCACCCTGAGTCTTGTTTTAGAACTCTGTTCGTGATCCCTCCCTTCCTTAGATGCACACACACACACTCACACACACACCCTTTCATCCTCTCGACAATTGCCATCTTCCCTTGTCTTCTGTTGACTGTCCGATCGTAAATCGAGAGCCACGGAGGATCCCAGTGCTCATCTCCAGATATCCATTTTACAAACGAGGAAACTGAGCCAAGGAAGCTTAAGTCACTCACTAACATGCCAGAGCAGGGTTTGAATCCGGCTCCCTGCAAAGTGAGACCCGGCATCTGAAGACCCTCGTTTTCAAAGCACCCTTTTCCCAGTGCTTTTGTTGGAGCGGGTTAATTTTATGACTGTTGAAAAGGGCAGAGTTTTCCGGTTCCTTGCCGGGCTGCCCTTCGCTAGCCGAGATCTCCGCTCCCTCGAAACATCCTGCTTTCCCAGCCCCATCTCAGCATAGACACACACGGAACCCATGCCAATTGGCAAGGAGGCGTAAGAGGAAGTAGTTAACGGTCCATTCCACTTTCCTGTGACTTATCTGAACTAAGGTGGGGGAGGAGAGGCAGAGACCCCTGCCAGCCAGCCCTGCCCTGGAAGAAGGGAAGCAGAGTGGGGGGAGCTGTGGGCGGGCGGGGGAGCTCAGGTGCCCACCCCCGTGGGCTTGGCCCCCGTGGGCACCGGGGGAGGCTGTGGCTCAGTGAGCTCTACGCCCCAGAGCCAGTGCGTGTCACCGATGACGCTTCCCACCTCTCTGGTGCATGGACAGGGAACAGGAAACAGGAGAATAATATTGATTGAGGGAAACAAAGGGCTATTTATAAATTTTCACACACTGAGTTCCTAAGCCGCATGGGCTCCGGGGCCGAGAGGAGCCCCAGCCCGGGCTCACATCGTGTTCTCGTGAGAAAGTTGGGACCGGCTCTTTACCAAGCCTGGGGAAGCCGACCCCGTCAGGGGAGATTTATCAAAGGAGGGAGGGAGAAGTAGAGACCGGCTTCACTCCCAAGGCACCAGTGTGCAGTGGAAAGTGTGGGACTCTCAATCAGGAGTTGGAATCCTGCCTTAGAAACCAGCCTTGTGACCCTGAGCGAGACACTTCCTGCCTCAGTTTCCTCATCTGTAAAATGGAGATAATAATAACGCCCACTACTTCCCAGGATTATTATGAATCTCAAATGAGCTAATGATTGTGAAGTGCTTAGCACGGGGGCCTGGTACATTATTATTATTAATTACTAGTTGTAGATGTTTAGATTGAATGATAAAGATCCAGCCATTGACTTCTGTGTGACTCTAGGCAAGTAATCTCCCTCTCTGAGCTTCAGTTATCTTACCAGCAAAATGCAAGAGCTGAACCAGGGCTTTTTCCAACACTGATATTCTGAAATTTGAAGTCCTAAATTTGGACAGTTTCTTAAGATACCCATGTAGAAATGGAAGGGATTCTGAGATCATCTACTGCAACTACCTCATCTTACAAGGGAAGAAAATGGGTGCAGGGAGGTCATGACTTATCTAAGGTTACACTGGCAGTAAATATTAATGTTAGATTTGGAACTCAGATCCTCTTGATCCATAATGGCAGGTGGGGTTGAACAAGGGGATGTGTTGGCAAGGATCATCATTGGGTAGATGCCCCAGTGAGAAACGATCCTCTCTAGTGGAGGGGGGCTGGGCTTGGAGTTAGGTAGACTTAAATTTCCCTTCTGCCCAAATTTGGGGATCCCTACAGCATGGATCGTTCCATTGTCAAGACAGAAGGGTGAGCCACCTTGGAGGGACTCTGGCTTCTGAAGCAACAATCACCCTCTTTTCTAACTTGGTTTCCCTTGATGATGGAAATAAATGTCAGAGGCCTTGGGAGCTTAACAACAGCCAACATTTCAGAGGAAGTTGGACAGGGGGGTGGATATCTGCAGTCACTGGTAGTCTATCCCTGCCCTCTCCTCCAGGTCACAAGATTTGGGACTGGAATGGTTACAAATAAGGAAACTAAGGCTATAAATGCATATATCTTAGAACTTTATTGGAAGCAGCCTTGGAGATCATCTGATCCAATCCCTTTACTTTTCAGTTGAGGAAAATGAGTCCCAGAGAGCCTATTATAGAAAATTAGGGAGAATCTTACAACATAGGAAGTCAGAGCTAGAGATATCTAGAGTTCATCTAAGCTACTTCTCTTCAATTTATAGAAAAGAAAACTGAGACTTCAAAGGTTAGTAGAAGGAATAATTATAATAGCAGATATCTATGAAACCTTAAGGTTTCAATGCACTTCACACAAGTCATCCCATAACCCTCAAAATGACCTTTGGAGGTAGATGCTGCTTTTTTAATGCCCATTTGGCACATGGGGAAACTGAGTCTGAGCCGAGTTAAGTGACTCACCCAAGATCCTACAGATAGTAAGAGCTGGGATGCAATCTTAGGTCTTCCACTACTACATTGAGTGTTCTTTACATTGTGCCTATTCTTAGCTCCTATAATTTCTAAGTCTACAGGGAGGATATGCCCCAATTTATTAAAAAAAAAAAAAAAAAAGAGTTAAATGTGATTTCCCCTTGAGGTTGGAGAAGAAAGGACACCCAGGACACTTTGGCTAACCTAGCTGCAACACCCCTCCCACAATCATCATCTCCACTGCGTCCAAGAGCAGAAAGGTCATTCCCCAGAGCTCATTATATATGTTCTGCTCCATTTACCACACAGCCTTGAAGGGCCCTCTCTCGAGGGGTTAAGTCATACTGGAAAAAATGGCTAACCCCTTGCCCTATGCAGAGTTAAAAATAAGCAACCTTTTCTTCTTGTTCAGGCTTTAGCCTGGAATATCCCTCCTCACTCCCTCCCTAGTCCCAATACCTGATGCAGAAGGACCATTGCCCTCAGTAAGTCTAGGGCCTTGGGCTCAAGTTCTTGCTGGGTGATCTTGGTCAAGTCACTGCCTCAATTAGTCCTCAGTTTCTCTCTGTTTAAAAAGAGAGAGGGAGCAGGCCAGATGAGCTCTCAGGTTCTTCCAGCTCCCCAAACCCAGTGGTCTCTCCAGTTTGGAAATGCCATGACTCTATACCTCATAGAAGCAACCTTCATTGATTAATGAACAACCCCATTGATTATATAGGAGCTAGTATGGGATCAATTCCATCTGGAAAGAGAGCCCTTCCAAGTAGAACAAAAGGATCCAGGCTCATGTAGCGACCTCCCATTGATTATATAGGATCCCAGCATAGGATCAGTTCCATCTGGAAAGAGTCTTCTTCCAAGTGGAACAAAAGGATCCAGGTTCACGAAGTGACTCCCTCCCCCCATCAATTATATAGGAGCTAGTAAGGGATCAATTCCATCTGGAAAGAGAGCCCTTCCAAATGGAATAAAAGGATCCAGACTCATGTAGCGACCCCCTGGGAGAAGTGATGTAACTCAGTTGAGAGAGGGTTCCATTTAGAGCCAGGGAGTTCTGGGTTCAGCTCCTGCCTCAGGTGCTTCCCAGCCACAAGTCTATGGCACAGCTCAACTCTGTGACCTTAAGCATTGCCCCGTGTACATACATCTCTGACTCTCAGCCCGACAAGCACGTATCTGTCCCTTGTCTCTTCCCTTGTGGTCCCCGTTATGAAAGCCGCCTTCCTCTCTCCCCCAGATATTACAACAGGCTCGTCCGCAGCCTGCTGGAATGTGACGACGAGACGGTGGCCACCATCAAAGACAGCCTGATGGAGAAGATCGGCCCCAACATGGCCAGCCTCTTCCACCTGTTGCAGACTGACCACTGTGCCCATTCCCAAGCTCGGGCCGACTTTAATAGGAGGCGGGTCGCAGAACCTCAGAAACTCAAAATCTTCTTCAGGAACCTCCAAGGTGAGGATCCCGCCTCCTCCCACATCAAGCGCACATCGGCCGAGAGCGCATAACAGCGGCGGGGGCGTCCGGACCCCCGCCGAGGTAGTTTCATTTTAGGGGAGATAATGTGCCCATCTTGAGTGTACTGTGCCTGGTTTAATTTTTTAAACATTTTTATTTCAAAGTAGTTCCTTCTATCTGTCCTCCCTTTCCTCCCGCCTCCACCTGCCCCCCTCAAGCCCCTCATCCCTTATAGACAACTGCATGGAACTAGGCTTCTGTATCCAGTGTCCCGTCATGGCGATGGCATTGTCCCCAAGAACTGAACAGGTGTGACCCTACTGCATCTTCCCCAGTGGAAACTTCCACCCTTGGCCATGCCCTTCCCCAAACGGCCCTCCAACCCCATCCGTCCATGCTGTCCCCGAACCATCAAGGTTTTGAAGATGTGGAGCCCTTTAGAAATAGTTACCCCCGTGGAGTTAGCTGCTAGGAATCCACTCGAGACTCAGCTGCGCGTCTCGGATGCGCCGCGAGGCGTCGAAGGGAAATCGTGTTATGAATCTGTGCTGGCCATGGACGAATATGAAACCGCTTTCGGTTTGTGGGTCCCTGGTGAACTAGCAGCCTACGGTCTCGCTCCCTCCAGTGTCTCATTTCTTTTTGTATCCGGGGCTCACGTACCAAAGCGCTCGAGCCTCGTTCTCCGGCCTGTCACGTCGTGCATTTTGATAGCGAATCAAACTCCTATCTCCATGTACTGTAACCGCTCAGAGCTTTAAAAGTCTCTTTAACAATTGTCTTAAAAACTAGCATATCTTAAGGTCTAACTGTGGAATGTAAAGAGCTGAGGACTTAGATACTGTAAATAAACGCCAGAGAAGGCTGCTTAGAACAAGCAGCAAATAATAATAACTTTATTGCCTAGAGATTTAGCCTCACGACAAAGCTTTGTTTTCTCTTTCTGGGAAGAGAGTCACTTCTCTTATGACTAGAAGTACATATACATGCTCCTGTGGCCTTTTTGTATCTTTAAATATAATTCAGGGGGTAGATATAGCTTCCCTCCGCATCAGAACCGGAGATGGACCTCAGTGAAGTTAGGTTGGAGAAACCAGCAGTCATTTTTGATGAAAGCCCAGCCGAGGGGTGGACCTCCTGGTCGGCCGCCCCGGATCTGAGGCTGCTCACTTGAATCTGGCTCGGAAGCAGCTCTAGATCGCATGTGGGAAAGGGAGTTCCCAGAGCAAAGTCTTAGGAAGCATAATTTTTCGGTGGGCCGTCCCCATGGTGAAAAGATGGTGAGAGCATGAGAAAAGTAGCTCTCCGTTCCCTCTTTCGAAGGGCAAGGGGCTGAAGGGTTTTCAGTATTCCCAGGCCTTCCAGCCTTAATAGAAATCTCTAGTATTTTATGTTGTCTAGCCTTTATCGTGTCGCTGGCCATCAGTAAATGGCTGGCGGGAGATGGCATTGAAGCTTTGTGGGGAAAGATAGAGGCAGAGATTAAAATAAATCCCCCCCCCACTTCACCCATCCAAGAACCGATGGCTTCTTCAGTTTACTCCCGAGGCCTTGGAATCAAGAGAGACTTCTGGATGTATATCCAGAAGTCTCTCAAGGTCACCGTCCTTGAACTTGGCAGTCCCTCCCAGGTAGTGCTGCCTCCTGAAAGTCGGGCCTTCTAAACTTGCTTAGATAGAAACTCTTGGTGCTTCATTCTCCCTGAAATAATTGCAGGAGGTCACCCCATCCTGTAGATTCCCAGAGAGAGAGAAGGGACGAGGGCAGAGTAGGTCTCTAGCTAAAGAGGAAGCAATACAACCAACCTTACCACAAAGCCTTTAAACTAATCACTTGCTGCCAAGGTACCCAAAGCAGCTGTGTGAATGTTGCTGCCCCCTCTTCTCCCCCCAAGCCTCCCCCCCCCATGAGGCCCATCCTCGGGGCGCTCAGCAGTGAGCTGAGCCTATTGACCTGCAGGGTCACCTCTAGCTGGCCACTCCCAAAGAAATGGGCACCGTGTCATCTTGTTGGGCATTGGGTGAACCGTAGTCTGGGTCCCCTTTTATCAGGTAGGGTCGATGACTTCTCTCAAGAAGAAAAGCCGATGGCTCGTGTGCCCGTATCCACACTTGCTATCTAGGATCCCAATGGAGCCGTTGGGATTTCAGCAAAATTACCGGGGAATGTCTTACATCAGTCATGGGAATTCTTTCTTTTTGCTGTGGTTCCTTCACACCCCTCTAAAGTATATATACATATATGTATATGTGTGTGTATATATGTATGTATACATATGTGTACATATATAATTTATGTATTTATGGAAAGAAGCGATTCTTACTTGTCAGTTTTCTTTTTTTTGCTTGTCCCCTCCCTTCCCAGTCCTTCTCCCTGTCTCCTCCCTCCCTACTGTCCCAAAGTTTTTGTCTTGCATTCCCTGCCCAGAGTGATTTGGGGGCAGATCTTGACCTGTCTGCATGATTCTTCTCTTGTGATCTGGTTGCACTTTAGAAAATTTTGTGCCATTATATTTGCATTAATGTATTTATAATTTAAATGATATTTAGGGGGTTGGGGCTGAGTACTGGAATAAACAGTGAGCATATCTGGCATATGTCATTATTTATTGTTGAATTACATTTTAAGCTCCATGTGCATATAAAGGTTATTAAACATATCGTGGTAATGAGAGATGCAAGTTATTTTCTTTGCTTATTTTTATAATTAAAAGATACCATAGCATAATATGGAGTGGATTCCTTATGAGACAAAAAAATAAAGTGTTAAGTTTTATTTTTTGCCCTCTTTTGTGTCTTTCATTGTTTTTCTCCAATTTTTCACATGGAATGATCTCCCACTCTTCATCCTTTAGGGGCAGTGAGCCAATTTTGGAGAGTTTAAAGGGTCTACATCAGACTGTGTGTTACTGGGCCTCTTGGAGTTCCTAGAGAGGGACCCTAGGGTTCCGGGGGCTTTTTATTAGGAGAAGTAAGACTCTGGAAGAATTAACAAATGATTTCTTATTCCTTTGTCTTCAGCTCTGCCTCGATGACTTTAGGAAAAATCCTTCATGCCTCTAAACCTCAGTTTCACCTTCTGTCCAATAAGGTAGTAGGGATGGATGACCTTGAAGTTCTTTCTACCTCTAAATATGAGCCATGACTCCTTCTTCAGAGGGAATTGCATTCTTAACTACACACTTTTCTGGTTCATCAGCTTCTGAGTATTGTTAACGACTAATACAAGAGTTGCCACCTATAGGCAGAAAATATATTACATCTACTTGATTCTGACTGCTAAAAATTCTCTTTTCGCTGTTTTTCCAAAAAAATGACACAACTCCCCAGTTTAATAATGATTCTTAGGGAGATCACTTCAGACCCTTTTTCTGTGACCCTGGGCATCCAGCTACGAATAAAGGAACTCACGCCTTTTCTGTAAAATTAAAGTTTTGTGCTACAGTCTCTAAGGTTGCCATAGCTCTAACCTGTGATCCTACAGGCAGATTAATTCTGTGAATAGAGGACAGATTTTATTATCACAGCATCCCCCTAGTGACCATCTAGTCTAACCCCTACCTGAAATGATCATCTTGGAGATGGGACATTGTAGTTGTTGTGTCTGGCTCTCCGTGATCCCATTTGGGATTTTCTTGGCAAAGATACTGGAGAGGTTTGGCCATTTCCTTCTCCGGCTCATTTTACAAATGAGGAACTGAGTCAAACAGTGACTTGACTAGAGTCACAAAGCTAGTTTGTGTCTGAGGCTAGGTTTGAACTCAAGAAGATGAATCTATCCACTGCACCCCATGTAGGCCGTTAGAGGAAAAGTGACTTGTCTGCCATATAGCAAGTGTCTGAGACAGGATCAAATGTGAGTTGTCCTGACTCTAGGACTAGCGCTCTCCATTGAGCTATCTTGCTGCCTAAAACAGACTTATGAGACCCTGAACTAGTCACTATAACTCTATCTACCTATATTTCTTCATATGAAAAAGGAGAATATATATATATATATGTATATGTATATATACATATATATATATATATATATATATATATATATATATAAAATGACCTATATAATGCCAATCAATAAACACGTATTAAGCACCTACTATGTGCTAGGCATGGGGCATACAGTGCAAATAAAAACTTAAGACAACCCCTTCCCTCAAGGAGCTTACAATCTAACAGAGGAAGACAATACACAAAAGAAAGCTAAAAATCTGAGGACAAAATAAAAAAAGGAGGGGGATACCTGGCACTAGGGCATGGTGGAGAAGTCCAAAAGCATTTTGCAAATCTTTAAGTACTATGTAAATGCTACCCATCATCATTATAATTAATTTTTATTAGGCAGCTAGGTGGCTCAATAGATAGAGTGTAAGATAGGGAGTCAGAAAGACCTGAATTCAACTCTTAATTTTAATTCTGCTCTCCAGGACCAGAGCAGAACAAAGCTAATCTCTTCTATGTTCAAAATCCATTATGTCTCCTCTAAATCTTGTTTCGATCAACTATCCCCAGCTCTTTCAAACTTCCTAGAGCACAGGCTCCAGTTTCTTTGCCCTTCTGGTTTTGTTCTTCCGTTATTCATGCCCTTCCTAAATTGGGCTGCCCAGAAATGAATTGAGGATTTGAGAGGAGAATCTGACCAGAGCAGAACCCACAAGACTAGTGCCTCCTTCTTCCTGAAAGTGATGTGTCTCTCAATGAAGTCCAAGATCCCTCTGACTTTGGGGGCTGACAAAGAAACCAGGCAGTTGAACAATATTTAAGTACGCCATTCACTAAACTCCCCAGATCTTCTTCAAATGGGTTGCTGTCCAACTGAGTTTTTACTCAGGAGAATTCTGCAGAAACTTCCATATTAATAGGTTCCTATGACAGATCCATGGATCAAGGCACATTGGATCATCGCTGGGAGTGGGCTCAAGAGTCAGTTAACTTAACCCCATCATTTCTCAGATGAAGAAACTTGAATCCAGGGAGCTTGGTTGATAGCGTATATTTTAGCTAAATATTTGAAAAAAAATTATATTCTTCTTGTGGATAACATGGAGAAATGCAGGATAAATAAATGGATTCTGGGAATTCGTTGAATTGACAAACCTTATGGGTAGTGGTGATCATTAACAATGATTACTAATTCAGTGCTAACTTGGAAATAGAACTCTAGTGGGACACCTCAGGGATTTGTGCTTTATCCCATGCTGCCTAACATACTTATCAACAACTTGAAAAAAGGCATCAGATAATATGCCAATCAAGTAGCAAATGACACAAAGCTGATGGGTGATAGTCTAGACCAGAAATGATCTCAACATTGGGATGGATTAAATGAGATAAAGTGTAATGGGGACAAATGTAAAGTCTTAGACATAGGTCCAAAAAGTCAATTTCATAAATATTAATTGGGAGAGATATAGCAAGAGCGCAGTTCAGCTAGAAATAATATCGGTCTTGTTGCAGTCAAAGAGTGGGATAGAGTAACTCAAGCAGAGCCACATTAAGAGGAATTTGGGAATCAAGGATGAGGTAAACCATTTTGTTTTCTGCCTTAACAAAATCACATCTTCTGTTTAATTCTGAACATCACATTTGAGGAAGTCCAATGGCAAGCTAAAGCTATGATCCCATGAATTTTCTTGGATATTCAATCAACAAATTTTCTTGAAGGTAAGCTAGGTAGCACAGCAGACAGAGCATGAGACTTCGAGTCAAGAAGACCTGAGTTCAAATCCAGCCTCACTTAGGACCTATGACTCCAAAGCAAATCTCTTAAACATTATGAGCCTCAGGTTCCTCATCAGTAAAATGGGGTTGATATTAATAAACATCTACTTCCCAGAGTCACCAGGAGAATCAAATGACAGAATATTGTAAAACACTGTGCAAATTTTGAAATTTGCATGTATATATATATATGTATATATATATATTTAACTACTAGCCATTAATATTGTTCCTCTAAAGTTGTGTATTTATTATAATACACCAGACCATATGATTGAAGAAATATGCAACTTTTAAAAGAAACTAGACGTATTATTTAGCTGTGGTCTGTGATACTTGTGAAGAAAGACAAAACAATGAGCCCATTGACAAAAAGAACCAGGAAACTATGTAGTTACATCAAGTCCATGACCTCCCCAATCACATTTCCCTCCAGAAGTGAGAATTCCACACACTTTTTTCTCCTACCCACTTGGGACCCAATATATGGACTGCAAAGTTAGTTATTCAGCAAAAGATTCACCATCTGTGACTAAGGATCCAAGCCAGTGTAACTGACCCCTCGGTGGGAGACTTATTCTCTGGCTTTTCATAAGAATAACCAATTGGAATAACCAGTCATAGGACTCCAAACTTCCTAGTCTTGGGCCCTACAGAGACTATTTTTAGGTGGTTCCTGATTCTATGAGTTAGTCTTCTTTCTTTTCAGAGAAGCTTACTATAAGTGCAGAGAATGAAGGGATCTATCTAGTCAAGATGGCAGCTGCATGGTTTAATGGATAGCGCATTGGACTTGGAAGAGCTAAATACAAATTCCACCTCAGATACTTGCTGTTTGACTTGGGGCAAATCACCTAACCAGTGCTACCTCAGTATCCCCATCTATAAAATGGGGATAATCATAGCATCTAAATATCATCATCATCATCATCATCATCATCACCGAACCTGGTCCACACTTAAACAAAATGGTCCCCCAGCCTTTGTTTGGAGTCCTCCAATGTGGAGAAACCTCTTACCCTCTGATAAAAAGAAATCTCCCAGAGAGCAGGGGATGTTTCATTTTTGCCTTTGAACACCTAGCACTTAGCACTACAGAGAAGGCTCTTAAAAAATTCTTGCTTGCTTGATCAAATCAGATACCTCCTATCCCTTCTGCTAATAATTCTAACTCATAGACTCAGAGCTCTAGAGTTGAATGGGGCCTTACAGGATGTCAAGTTCAATCTCCATATTTGACATAATTGGAAACTGAGACCCAGAAAAGCAGAGACACTGGAGGGATTTGCCATTTCCTTCTCTAGTTCATTTTACAGATACACAAACTGAGGCAAATAAAATAGGGTGAAGTGACTTGCCCGGGGTTACCAAGCTAGTAGATGTTGAGGTAGGATTTAAATGCAATTTAGGCCTAGATTCAGGAAGATCTGAGTTCAAAAGTAGCCTCAGCAGAGAACTAGCTGTGTGATCCTGAGCAAATCACTTCATTCTGCTTGCCTCAGTTTCCTCATTTGTAAAATGAACTGGAGAAAGAAAAAGCAAACCACTCCAGCATCTCTGCCAAGAAAACACCAAATAGGATTAACTGAACAACAACAGTAATAATTCTCCTTCTAAATTCTTCACCACATGGAGTTTCAACCTGAAATTAGCTTAACTCTACCCCTTCTCCTCGTTGTTCCTAATTCAGTCCTCTGGGGTGAAATCGAACAAATCTGATTTCCATTCTGCTTTCAAACATTTGAAAATAATTATCGTGTCCCCTCTCCTGTCCCAGCCTTGCCCGGCTTTTAAACATCAGTTTACCAGTTCCTTTTGCCAGTTACCAGTAAGCCAGTTTTTTTAAAGGATGCTACATCTTTCTTACCATCTTAGAGACTTCATCCTTCTGGCTTGCTTCCCCAACCCCACCCCATCCCTAACCCCCAAAATTAGAACCCAACCAGGAAGTTAGAATCAAAGAGAACCTTGAAAATCCTCTAGCCTAAACTCATTTTAGGCAAATTATTCACAGCAAAGGAAGTGATGGCTTCCTCTTTTCTTTTTCCCCTACAGCATTTAACACTCTGCACATAGTAGGCACTCAAGTGCTAGTTGGATTATATCGGATGTGGGGAGCTGAAATTCAGAGAAATGCCTCAATCTGCCAACAAGCATTGCTTAAGCGCCTGCTGTTTGTCTGGGGACGTGAAAAGCACAAATATTCCCTGCTTTTCTGGGAACTTACAGACTAATGGGAGGGAGTAAGTAACAATGGACCATCTAGAGGGGCACATGCGCAGTGGGAATGGGTCAAGTGAAAGATACAAGGAAAGGCCGTATGCAGAAGGCCATCAGGGGCCAGCTCCAGGTGTCCTGCCTCCTGATCTCCTAATTCTGGCTGCTCTGCTCCCTGCCTTCATCTCTTTCAGCCTTTCCACACCCAGCATGGAAATGCGAAGCTAAGAAATGGAATTAGCCCCAGGGCCCCTCTCAGGAAGCCTTCTGCCAGCTGCCATCCCCAGGACTACTAATCACTTCCAGCTTTGCTGTTACACACCTTTAAGGCAAGAGGCAAGCTCCAGAGACACAGCCCACTTGAGTCTCAGAGTCACTTTGTTCTGCCTTCCACATTAACCCCTTCGGGTCCTTCCTGCAGCTGGCTGACCTTTCCCAAGGAGCCCTGGGGTTCCAGTGGAGCCCAGGGTGACGACCCCTTCTTTGCTCTTCTGTCCTCCATTCTCACCCCAGCTTCCTCCTGGGTCTGACACTGATTCCTCGTTCAATTCCAGGAGCAGATTGGGAATAATTTAAGCAACTTCCAAAGCCTTATCTGAACCCCAACAGTCCCCTGGATGCTCCCATCTCCAAAGAGATCTCGCCTGTGATAGAAACTCAAGGGGCTGCTTAGCAAAGTACCTGCAGGAACTTGGGCTGCAGCCAGAACTTCGGGGTGCCAAAATCTCAGCTCCCTTTCTCTCCTTCTGGTGCCATTTTCCTGTCACAGAACTTCAATGTGCCTGGCTCTTGGCAATAGGGGACCCGAGCCACCTTCATAAAAGGAGCTGTGATAGCATCTTCCATGACTTCAGATGTCAAGAGCCCAAAAGAGGGAAAGGCCCTCTTAAATGACCACATCCTCATAATCCTGCCAGGGGAGGGACCTTATCTTGATTTTAATTTTTTCAGGTTCCTTTCATCTTCTCCCCTGAAAAAAAAATGGCCAGGAGAAAGCAGAGACCCACGCAGTGCTTATCCAATAGGCATCTCTCCAATTCAGGAATAGCCTGAGAGTGAGGAGCTGGGGGAGGGAAGAGGACAGGAGGGGGAGGGGAAGCACCAGCCCTGAAAAGAGAGAAAGAGAGAGAGAGAGAGAGAGAGAGAGAGAGAGAGAGAGAGAGAGAGAGAGAGAGAGAGAGAGAAACAGAGACAGAGAGAGAGACAGACAGACAGAGAGAGAGAGAGAGACAGAGAGACAGAGAGAGAGACAGAGAGACAGAGAGAGAGAGAGAGACAGAGAGACAGAGAGAGAGACAGAGAGACAGAGAGAGAGACAGAGAGAGAGAGAGACAGAGACAGAGACAGAGAGAGAGACAGACAGAGAGAGAGACAGAGAGACAGAGAGACAGAGAGAGACAGAGAGACAGAGAGAGAGACAGAGAGACAGAGAGAGAGACAGAGAGACAGAGAGAGAGAGAGAGCCGTTTACTTTAAGCTTGCTAAAGCTAACCTCATTTTATGAATCCAGGCTCCCAATAATTCCACATTTGGGATGATTTCAACAAGATTTCTCAGTTGTACTATTGGGCTTGTATCCCAAAGAAATACTGAGGAGGGGAAAGGGACCTGTATGTTCCAAAATGTTTGTGGCAGCTCTTTTCGTAGTGGCTAAAAACTGGAAGTTGAATGGATGTCCATCAGTTGGAGAATGGTTGGGTAAATGATGGTATATGAAGGTTATGGAATATTATTGCTCTGTAAGAAATGACCAGCAGGAGGAATACAGAGAGGCCTGGAGAGACTTACATCAACTGATGCTGAGTGAAATGAGCAGAACCAGGAGATCATTATACACTTCAACAACAATACTGTATGAGGATGTATTCTGATGGAAGTGGATATCTTTTTTTTTTTAATTAATAATTTTTATTATATATATATATATTTTTTTATAATATTATCCCTTGTATTCATTTTTCCAAATTATCCCCCCCTCCCTCTATTCCCTCCCCCTGATGACAGGCAATCCCATACATTTTACATGTGTTACAATATAGTCTAGATACAATACATGTGTGTGAATATCATTTTCTTGTTGTACAATAAACTTTAGATTCCGAAGGTACATGCAACCTGGGCAGACAGATATTAGTGCTAACAATTTACATTCACTTCCCAGTGTTTCTTCTCTGGGTGTAGCTACCTCTGTCCATCATTGATCAACTGGAAGTGAGTTGGATCTTCTTTATGTTGAAGATTTCCAGGAAGTGGATATCTTCAACATAAAGAAGAGCCAACTCACTTCCAGTTGATCAATGATGGACAGAAACAACTACACCCAGAGAAGGAACACTGGGAAGTGAATGTAAACTGTTAGCGCTACTGTCTATCTACCCAGGTTACTTATACCTTCGGAATCCAATTCTTAACATGCAACAAGAAAATTGGATTTACACACATATATTGTCTCTAGGTTATACTGTAACACATGTAAAATGTATGGGATTGCCTGTCATCTAGGGGAGGGAGTAGAGGGAGGGAGGGGAAAATTTGGAAAAATGAATACAAGGGACAATGTTATAAAAAAAATTACTCATGCATATGTACTGTCAAAAAATTTTATAATTATAAAATTAATTTTAAAAATTAAAAAAAAAATTTCTCAGCTGCAATTCACCTCTAGCCTTGTTAATTGCCTGTTTACACTCTTTTCCCAGTGTTCCTTCTCTGGGTGTAGCTGATTCTTCCATCAATTGGAACTGAATTAGACTTCTCTTTGTTGAAGATATCTACTTCCATCAGAATACATCCTCATACAGCATTGTTGTTGCCATGTATATCTCCTGGTTCTGCTCATTTCACTCAGCATCAGTTGATGTAAGTCTCTCCAGGCCTCTCTGTATTCCTCCTGCTGGTCATTTCTTACAGAGCAATAATATTCCATAACATTCATATAGCATAATTTACCCAACCATTCTCCACTTGATGGGCATCCATAAGGAGACTTTCTTTTAAAATATTTGAATTTGATCCTATTTGATCATTTGATCAATAGAATAGGATCGGGTAGATAGTAGGTGCTCAATAAATACTCCCTAATAGGAGCAGCTAGATGGTACAATAGAACATTGGCCCTGGAGTCAGGAGAACCTGAGTTCCCATTAAATCTCATATACTTTTACTAGCTGTGTGACCCTGGGCAAGTCACTAAAAATAAAAATACTTGATGGATTCATGTCATCAGCCTATTAGCGACCTCCCACCATTCTTCTTTCAGATACATTGTCCATACCTGAAGAATCTTTCCATTGCCCATTTTCACTAGATCATTCCTATACTTGATTTGGTGTGGCCAATGAGCTTCCCTCTCTGAGAACCCACATAGATTCAAGTTTTGCTATGGAGATTTAAAAATCCATTTCTTAGCTTGTCTTGTTTGTACAGCAAGTGTGAATATGAGAAACTTTTAAGTTAAGTCACAGTCAAGGTTTCTTTGTTCATTATTATGAGAGTCATGCAAAGAAATGCATTGAAATCAATATTTAATTGGGTTAGAAATTAGATGGCATCAACCATGTTCCCTAATGATCACACACACACACACACACACACACACACACACACACACACACACCCCAACTTCAAGAGTCTCTTGGAATATGAACTCTTCTTAAATACTAGAACGGAAAGCTTATTCTGCTACTGAGTCAGAGAATATTCACTCAGATCCCTGCTTTGCTCACTCAACTCCCTGCTTAGTTCATTCCTGTTCAGTCAAATCAAGTCAAAAAACATTTATTAAGCTCCTACTAAGTACAGGTATGGTTAAGTAACTAGAAAGGGGAGGATGTTCTCAAGGCACCCACATCTAATGGAGGGAGACAACATGCACGTATCTATGAACAAAAAATATATAAATAGGATTAATTAGAGATAATTTCAGAGAAAGCATTAGCTTTTAGGGGGGCATGGAAAAGCTTCTTGCAGAAAGTAGGATTTTATTTTTTCAAATTTCTTTATTTTTAATTTATAAAATAAAGCAAGCATTTCTACAATATAATAATACAATAATACAATAATGGTTGCACCTGAAACTACAAATCTATCAGGTACAACTTGTTAAAAGTAGGATTTTAGGTAGAATCTGAAGGAAGTTGAGGAAAGCCAAGATAGAGATGAGGAGGGAGAGTTTTCTAGTGCAAATGCTAAAGGCTGGAAATGGAGGCTAGTGTACAAAGACTAGAAAAAGGAGGACCACTTACCCTTTAGGTGCCACAGTTTCTTCATTTGTAAAATGATAGGGATAATTGGAGATCATCGAAAAAGTTCCCTTGATTAATACATCTATGAAGAAATTTTCTATGACCTTCATACGTGACTAGGAGAAATCTTGTTGGAGGAGAGCTTCTCTACTGGATTTAATGCTGTTATACAATCAATGTCAATATAAGCGCATCAGGATTTTGTATTATGATTACTGTAATATATTTGCAAAACACTTCTGGCATATTATAAGAGTTTAACTTTGTAACAATTCTCTGAAGTACTGCAGACATTGTTACCCACATTTTATGATTACAAAAACTGGCTAAGGAAGGTTAAATGATTTTCCATGGTCCCACAATATGTGTCTTGAGCTGAGATTTGAAATCGAGTCCAAATCTGTCACTTTTCTCACCAAGTTATACTGCTTCCCCAGGCCTTGTTGCTGACTCCTGGTCTTAAACGATGCTATCTCATCTTAGCATTTCCCTCACCCTGGGAACATCCAACCATCCCCAATGGTACCAATAGATGCATTTGGGATCATTTATCTTTATTGGGTCTTTTGCCAACCTTCCTCAAGTTCCTCCTCCATTGCTCTTGGCTGTGTTGTAAACTGGTGGTACTCTTAAGCACCCTTGGTGACATATATCTTTTAGAAAAGGCTCAAGTGTTTGGTGGGTAACAGGATTTCTACATATTTTCATCCATCAATGAGCATTTAAAATGTCCCTGATGTATTCAAAATTCTGGAGATACCTCTATAAAAGCAGGGCACCCTTTGTCCTTAAGTTTATATCCTGCTGATCTCATCTCCATCCCTTTGGGGAAGAAAAGGGGAAATCAACACATCTGACTTCTGTAGTTCTTCCTGTTAATCAGTATCCTTAGGTGTCCACCAAAATGGACCCTGAGAACATATAAGTGACTAAATTGCAGGAAAGCAAAATATATCTGGGAAATGTTTCCAACAATAAACATGACTGGAAGATTTTGGTTCTTAAATATGAAGTTTTGGGTGCTTTTGACAAGTCTCTCATATACAGAACAAAATGAAGAGATAAACATTAGACAACAGCAGAATAGGGTCAGTCCCTACCTGGCTGAATAATTGGGCCCAAAGAAAAATCATTAATATATCTGTTGGTGCTGGCTTGAAGCTAGAGCACCAAAAGTCTCTTCTAGTTCATATGCTATTTAACATTTTCATTCATGACTTGGATGATTGCATAGAAGGCAAACTTATTGTCTTTGTGGATGATATTAACACAAAACTACAAAGAATAGCTGACATGTTGGATGACAGAGTCAGGGCCCCAACAGATCTCTGCGAGCTAGAATTCTAGTTCAAATCCATTCAGATAAAAGAAAACAGGGACAAGTATAAAATTCCTCAATGGGGACCCTGGGCAAGTCACTTAACCCCAGTTGCCTCAGAAAAAAAAAGAAAGAAAGAAAAGAAAAGAAAAAAGAAGAAAAACGAAATTCCACAATTGGGTGTAAAAAATCCACTATCTCGTTTCCAAAATATACAGAGAATTGACTCTAATATATAAGAAATCAAGCTATTCTCCAATTGATAAATGGTCAAAGGATATGAACAGATAATTCTCAGAAGAAATTGAAACTATGTCTAGCCATATGAAAAGATGCTCCAAGTCATTATTAATCAGAGAAATGCAAATTAAGACAACTCTGAGATACCACTACACATCTGTCAGATTGGCTAGAATGACAGGGAAAGATAATGCAGAATGTTGGAGGGGATATGGGAAAACTGGGACACTGATACATTGTTGGTGGAATTGTGAATATATCCAGCCATTCTGGAGAGCAATTTGGAATTATGCTCAAAAAAGTTATCAAACTGTGCATATCCTTTGATCCAGCAGTGGGCTTGTATCCCAAAGAGATCTTAAAGAAGGGAAAGGGACCTGTATGTACAAGAATGTTTGGGGCAGCCTTTTTTGTAGTGGCCAGAAACTGGAAACTGAAGTGGATGCCCATCAATTGGAGAATGGCTGAATAAATTGTGATATTATGGAATATTATTGTTCTGTAAGAAATAACCAGCAGAATGATTTCAGAAAGCCCTGGAGAGACTGACATGAACTGGTGCTGAGTGAAATGAGCAGGACCAGGAGATCGTTATACACTTCAACAACAATACTATATGATGATCAATTCTGATGGACGTGGCCCTCTCCAACAATGAGATGAACCAAATCAATTCCAATAGAGCAGCAACGAACTTAATCAACTACACCCAGCGAAAAAACTCATTTTTTATTTCCTTCACAAGTTAATGGTACACTATTTCAAAGTCCGATTCTTTTTTGTGCAGCAAAAAAAAACTGTGTGGACCTGTATACATATATTGTATTTAACATGTATTGGTCTACCTGCCATTTTGGGTAGGGGGTGGAGGGAAGGAGGGGAAAAGTAGGAACAAAAGGTTTTGCAATTGTCAATGCTGAAAAATTACCTACGCATATATCTTGTAAATAAAAAGCTATAATAAAATTTAAAAAAATAAGCCATGCAAGTACTATGTCAAGTAAACATAAAGAAACTAGAGTTCTTTTTAATGATATTTTAAGCATGCTCAATATCCATCAAGAATGGAATATGATATCAATAAAACTACCATCTTGGGCTACACTTTTCAGCCATGTTCCATTAGGAATATCATTCAGTTTTGGAAACCACATTTTGAGAATAATAATCTATATGTATACCTTGGGTATATCAGGTACACTCCCTGGGCCTGTTTCCTCACCTCTATATAGCACCCCCTCCTCCAGGAGCAATTCCCAATTCAGGACTCACAAGTTGCATGTTAAATCCCCTCAAGATAATACATACCCCAGGTTCAAAGTTAATCTAGGTCCATAGTCATAAAATCAAAACTCATGAATACTTTCCCTTTAATATCAATCAAATAATATTCTCAAAGAAAACCCCAAATGGGGTCACAAAGTCAGACTTGCTGAAAAATAACTGAACAACAATTCCATATTATCTTTAAGGTAGACTTCATAAAGCTGAGTTAGCATAAAGTGACTTTTTAAGACATAATTCCTAATTGTTTTCCAAGATGGCTAGATCCCCACTAGTTATTACATCATACTCAACATAATGCTCCTGCTTTCCTCAAACCCCTCCAATATTTGTGATTTTTCTCTTTATCATTTTTGCCAATCTGGAGGCATGAGGGACAGTTTTTCATTTCTCTAATAATTTGTGATTCGGATCATTTTCTCATGTGGCCAAAAATAACTTGGATATTTTTAGATTCCTTACCAGAGACTTTCCAGTTGAAGCAGGTACCTCAAAAAGAGAAGATACCTCAATAGTAGCTAGTAATTATATTGTACTTTGAGGCCCCATTTGGGGTTTTCTTGGCAGAGTTTCTTGGCTTGCCATTTCCTTCTCCAGCTCATTTTACAAACGAGAAAACAGACAAACAGGGTGACATGCCCAGAGTCACACAGCTAAGAAGTGTTTGAGGTCAGTTTTGAAGTCAGAACTTCCTGACTTAGCCTGGTATTCTATCCACTGCTGGACCTAGCTGCCAGGAAAAGGAATAGGCACTTTAAAACTACTTAGCATGTGCCAGGAACTTCACAAACACGTTCTCATTTGATTTTCACAACAATCCTGGGAAGTAGGTGAAATGCTATTATTATAATATCCATTTTATAGTTGAGAAAACTAAAGTAAATAAAGTTTTGTTTTGAGGATTTTTTAGTGACTTGCCCAGGATCCTACATCTAATAAGTGTCAGAAACTATATTTGAACTCAGGTCTTCCTTACTCCAAAACCAAAGCTCTAACCACTATACTACCTGACTGCCTGGATTCTGGCCAGAGTGACTATGTGTTGCCATCAGTGCTCAAATACAGCTGCTCTGAGTGAGCCAGGACCCAGTAGAATGCATCTAAACACAAAAAGGATCCAGAATCAGAATAGGTTAGCAGACAGAGACAGGATCACAGATCACAGGATCACAAATATTAAGTGGGAAGGGAGCACAGCTATTTAGGGGTTCCTTCTATTTTTTGCATCCTGGATCCTCTGAGTATCCATTTAGAGGAGCCTATGACTCCCTCCTCAATGTTGCTTTGAAGTGCAAAACAAAATACTCAAGATTACAAAATATTGAACTATAGTTATCAAAATATTTCTTAAAAATAAGTCTTGGAGCCCAAGTTAAGAACCCCTTTGTTCTAGTGCAACCTTCTCTTTTTTATAGGAAGAAGAAACTGGGAGGAGAGGTCATGGATTTATACCAACCACACAGGTAACAAGTAACAGATCTGGTATGTGAAGCCAGATCTTTTCATCAAATCCTGCACTTGTCTATATGGTATTGGTCCAGCAGCATCCGACTTTCCTGCTTTTCTAAGAAGGTGGGGGACCATGGATATGGAATGGTGCAGATGTTGTCAGATGTGGCCAATGTATCAGTTGTCCTGGTGATGTTTTCTTTCCTCCTTTGCTTCCTTCCTTTCTTCTTTGCTTCCTTCCTTTCTTCTTTCTTTACTCCTTCCTTCCTTTCCTTTTTTTTCTCCCTTCCTTCTTTTCTCCCTCCCTCACTCTTTTTCTTCCATCCCTTCCTTTCTTCTTTCCTTCCTTTTTTCTTTCCTCCTTACTTTCTTTTTCTCCCTTTTCCCTTCTCTCCTTCTTTCCTTCCTCCTTCTTTTCTTCTTTCCTTCCTTCTTTCTCTTTCCTTCCTTCCTTCTTTGTTTTCCTCCTTTCTTCTTCCTTCTCCTTTCCTTCCTTCCCTTCCTTCTTTCTTTCCTCCCTCCTTCCTTTCTTACCTTCTTTCCTTTATTTCTTTCCTTCTTCCATCCTTCCTTTCTTTTTCTCCCCCTTTGCTTCCTTCCTTTTTATCCCTTGCTTCCTTCCTACTCTCCCTCCCTCAGTCTAATCCTTCCTTTTCTTCCTACCATCTTTCCTTTCTTCCTCCTCTCCTTCCTTTCTTCTTTCCTTTCTTACTGTATTTCTTTCCTCCCTTCCTTCCTCCATCTTCCCTTCCTTTCTTTTTTTCCTTCTTCCCTTCTTCCTTTTTTTCTCCCTTCCTTCCTTTCTACCTTCTTTTCTCCTTCACTCACTCTTTTCCTTCTCTTCTTTTCTTCTCTCTTTCCTCCTTCCTTTCTTTCTCCCTTTTGCTTCCTCCTTCTTTCTTCCTCCTTCCTTCCTTTCTTTTTATTTTTCCATCCTTCCCTTCCTTCTTTCTTTCCTTCCTTCCTTCTTTTTCTTTCTTTCCTCCATCCTTCCTTCCTTTTTTCTTCCTTCCTTCATTCCTTCTTCTCTCCCTCTCTCATTCTTTTCCTTCCTTTCCTTCCCACCATTTTTCCTCCCTTTCTTTCTTCCTTCTTTCCTTCTTCCTTCCTTTCCTCTTTCTTTCTTCCTCCTTCTTTGCATTCCTCCTTCTTTCTTCTCCCTTCCTTCACTTCCTTCCTTTACTTCTTTTCTTCTTTCATCCATCCTCCTTTCCTTACTTTTTCTCCTTTTTTTCTTCCTTCCTTCCTTTTCTCTTCTTCTCTCACTCCCTCACTCTTTTCCTTCCTTCCTTCCCTTCCTTCATTCCTTCTTTACTTTCTTCTTTCTTTTCCTTCATCCTTCTTTTAAATATTGTCTTGAGGAAATACTCTTTGGTTTGGAGAGAGGTGGGAAAAAATATTCAAAGTGCCCATATGTTTAAATAAAAGTTATCCACAATGTTTAAAAAGATTTTAAAAAACGAACAAATAACTCTCAGGGTGAAGTTTTCTGAGGTTGGAACTCTTTGTTTATTCCTTTTTAGGAATTAGATCTGGGGTCATCACCGCTTATCTGCTGGTCTCATGGCCCTCCCTACCTGGACTCAGTGTCCAGAGGCACTCAGCTCAGGCCCAGAAAGAATTGTGCTATTACAGCCAGCCCATGGAATAGGGGAGTGAGGATGGGGGAAGGGAGGATGCAAGTGGTTGAGTGAGTGGGAACGAGGGAGGATCTGACATCACATCCTGTGGCTGAAATTTAACAAGGGCAGGATAACTTATCACTAGCGCTCTGTACAAGCTGCTCTGAGCCCCAGGATCTGGTCCCGCTGCCTGGGGCCACAAGACAATTCTGGGAGGAAGTATTCTCCCTGCCTGGCATTGAACAATTGACTCGGCATGTGGTAGGAGTGGAGGCTGGGGCTCCCTTTTGTTCCCCTTGGCTCTCAGTCATGTTCACCAGCCTCAGCCAACGTTCTAGTCAGGATGCCACGGTCAGCGGGCATCAGACCTGGCACGGGGCAGCAGCTATCTTTGCCCTGCCTTTATGTTCCCAGTGGAGCGAGAGAATTCTCACATCCCAGAGAGCAGGAGGAGCCATGCCCATAAGCAGCAGCCCACATCCAGTCTGAAGAATGACCGCTGGCCCTAGCCAGACACTGGCAGGCCTTTTTTGTAAGAACAAAATGGGACGGTAGCTGTAAAGAGCACTGTGTAAATGTTGGCAAAACAAAACTGGAGGCATTGGATGCCACGGCTCCCAAGGTCCTGTCATCTCTAAATCTGTGACCTGCAAAGTGCTCTGACTGCACTCTAATCGTACCAGCCCCTCTTGGTCTCTATCTCTCTGTCTCTGACACTTTCTCCCATCCTAAGAGCCAACATGGGCCTGACTCATTTGCCAGCAAAAATACAGCATCTCATTTGTGCCTTTCAACAACCCTGTGAGACAGACAGATGTTACAGGTATCTATTGTCCCATTTTATAAATGAAGAAACCTGAGGGTCAGAGAGATCCATATAGCACACTCAGTGATAGCATATGAACCTAGGTCTTCCTAGTAAATGCATGCTTCTTGAGAGCAGGGTGTTTTTGTTTTATGTTTTCCTGCAGAGTTATTAGCATAGGGCCCTGGTGTAGATTTATTTAATATTTCATTTTTTAACTTATATTTATTTTATTTTGTCCATTTATTATTTTATTATATATCATTATTATATTTAATAAATGCTTGTGGATTTCAGGTAGATTGATTCCTAGCATCCACTCAGGTGTAGCTCCTTTACTCTCCCAAGATCTACCTCATCCTTCAGGTTCTGAGTCCCATCTCCTCTAGGACTTTCCTCAAATCCTGCAGCCATTTTTTATCACGGCCTTCTTCTCTGAACTCTTCTCACCCTTAAACCAGATGAGCTGACTTGGGAAGTTGACAGGTTTACTGGCCTAACCTGGGCTCACTCGTGACTAGAATGGCTCCTTTCAACAATAAGGTGACTTTGTGGAGCAGCAGCTCGGGGATCCTTCTTGTAACATTTAGCACGAGCTGACCTGTGTACATGGGATCCTACCTATTAAATGGCCATGCATGTAAAAAAGGTGCTTGTGTGTGATGGTAATTAAGGGTTTCAGGCATAAAACTGTCCTCTTCACTTTTAAAGTCTGAAGGAGAGTGGGATGTTTAATACCGGGGAAACTCTCAGCAAGAGATGGCCCATAGTCACCTGAAGACATCTGGATGCCTGTGAAATGTCTGGAGGAGACAGCTTGGTTACCAAAGGCATTCCCAGCAGCCTCAGTACTCTGGCAAATCTATTTCCCATAGACAAATGGTAACTGGTTATGGTGGGATTGGGGAAATACTTTTGCGTTTCTGTATCCTCCAAGTGTCCCTCAGTGGAAGCTCCATTGAGAGAGAATTGTTTAAGGAGAAGAGTGAAAGATTTAAAAAAAAAAAATAATGTAGCACCTCTGCCTCTTCTCAGCTAATTAAAATGGGGCACAATTGCCATAATTGTCTATATCCCCAGTCCTAAAAAACTTCTCTATATCCTGAAGAGAATTAGCATTATGCTTTTAAGTTTCTTCCTCAGTGACTTCCACCAAAGACTTACATCAAAAACCATGTGGAAAAATTGTAGTAGGTTTCTCAAAATCCAAATTTAAAACAAACAAAAAACTCTTCTACACAGATATTAGATAATCCTAATTTTCCGTCTTGGTTTGTATTCTTTCACCACTGAAGTCCCTCATGTTACCCCTGCATGACTAGCCACATCCACATACAATTAGAATTCTGAGGACTGTTGGTTTAGCTGCATAGACATTTCCAAAGAGCCATTCAAGACCACAGATTTTGGGGAAAAGAGGTTCAGGAGGTGTTCCCCCACCAAGGAAACTGAGTGATTATAACCATTAGTAATATAAAAGCATTCACTCCAAGCAAGGACTGAGCAAAAGTAGGTTTTTAGAATTTGTCCTTTTTCTAAAGAAGAGGAAAATCTTTCTCCATTACCCCCCAAACCTCCCAAGCTCCCCAAAAAATTAATACTACTAAACTGCTTGGGAGGTAAACCAAGTTCTGAAGAGATTCCCCTGTAGAATTGAAAAAAAGCAGGTCCAACAAAGCTAGAAAGCCTAAAACACAGTTTATCACAATTACCTTTCAAGTGCAGTTCTTAAGCTTCCGCACATTGCCCTCTTCCTCCTGAATAATAATCTCCTGGGAGTTGGGGTAGAAAGGGATGGACCCCACCATTTCTAATATCACCAAAATTGCTATCGGAAGCATGAAGTTCAATCTGCATTCATGTTCTTCTGTACTATTTAATCCCCCACTTCAACCAGCTCATGATGTTCCCATCCTATAAGAATATGTCAACTTTTCTAGGCTGGACTTGATTCAGGCCAGTCCCCAAAAACTGAGGTTCAGTTTTGGAACAAAATAAGACACAAATAAGACACAAAAAGAGATTTACTTAGACTTAAAAGTTTTTATTCTGCAAGGATCAGCATTGAGGACCCCTGAGATCAATTCAGCTAAGTCAAAGTGTCTACTGTTATTCATAAACTTATACTTCAGAACTCAGAACTCCTCCTTATGAGGAATTGACATTACAGTCAGCCTTTAGTGCCCTGTGCAAACCAGGTTTTGAATGATAGCTTAATGTCGTTATTGTTGTTGTTTGTTTGTTCTTTGTTCTCAAAAAGGACCATGACATTAGGGAAGTGATGCCATGATATCTAAAGTGAATTGGATTTAAGTAAGGGAGGGCTATGCAAAGTCATCCGCCTTATTTTCCCCTCCAGTATCATCTGAGTCCAGTGGCAAGATACATATCAGAACCACTGGAGATGGCCCCAGATGCATTGGGAGACTTTGGCCTAAGATCTCCAACCCATCTCACAACATCCATTCAGTGATTAAGGCTAGGTAGCATTTGAGACAAAGAATCTCCTTTTTCACAGAGGTCCCGGCCGCCCCTCAAGAAGCCTACAATCTAAAGGTGAAACACAATTCACAAAAGGAAGATAAAAAACTGGGGAAGGAAAGGGAAGATGATGGAATGTAAAGTTGTTGGTGGGAAGTGAAAAGTTGTCGGACTTGTGAACCACCTCAAGGGAGACCTTGGGAGGTATTTTTTGATCCCTCTTCCAATCAGAAGGGCCAAGAACCTAACTTGCAAAAGGGGAAAGATTAGGATAATATTTTGCCAAAGGAGGTATATGAGAAGGGTTACGAAGATAGAATCAATGGGATTTGCTAACAATCTGGATATCTGGGGTAAGGAATTAGATGACGATGAAGTTGCAAACTGGAAGAGTAGAGGGAGATAATGAACGCAACTTTGTAACTATATTAAATTTGAGATGCCTCTGGGACATCCAAATGGAGAGATTAGGATTAATGTAAGATTGAAACTCAAGAGAAAGAGTGATATCATGACTGGGTTATTGATTTGGGAATCAATTTCACCCATGAGAATTGATGAAATGTTCAAGATTGATTACAAAGACAAAAGACACCAAGGCAAAGTGGGCAAGACATCCATGATAATCAGCAAAGACAACAACTGATTTAGAGTGGTTAGAGAAGCAGAAAATACAGAGGGATCTAACTAAGACCCAGAATGATATCTAAAGCGATTGCTGTTAGAAAATGGTTGGTAACCTTAGGGAAGACAGTTTCAGCTAAATGATAAAATTAGAGGGGATTGAGAAGCCTGTAAAAGGGGAGGAAGGGGAGGCAACAACAGGAGGCAGCTTTGTCCAGGAGTTTGGCAGTGAAAGAGAGAAAAGATAGAGAGTCTAGGGGAAATCAGTTAGGCTTAATTTACAGATCACAAGCCTGGCATATGAGTGTATCATAGACCACAGAACCTAGCACACAGTAGGCCTCCAATGAAACACACTTGCTGAATAAAATGGTGCAGAATATCAGGCAACTCACACTGGCTTGATCTGACCAAATGATTCTTAGATTTCTTAAAGAACTAAGGGTATTCTATTCTGAATCTGGTTCTCACCTGCCAAGATAAACTTAGTGGCTGGACAGCCCTTTTTGCAGTGGGAAGGAACTGGAAACTGAGCGGATATCCTTCAGTTGGAGAATGGCTGAATAAGTTATGGAATATTATTGTTCTATAAGAAATGACCAGCAGGAAGATTTCAGAGAGGCCTGGAGAGACTTATAGGAACTGATGCTGAGTGAAATGAGCAGAATCAATAAATCATTGAACACAGCAACAGCAAGATGATCAGTTCTGATGGACGTCTCACAATGAGGTGATTCAGGCCTGTTCCAATGATCTTAGGATGAAGAGAGACATTGGCACCCAGAGAGAGCACTGTGGGAACTGAGTGTGGATCATAACATAGTAATTCCACTTTTTGTTATTGTTTGCTTTCATTTTGTTTTCTTTCTCTTTTTTTTTTCTTTTTGATCTGATTTTTCTCATGCAGCATGATAATTGTGGAAATATATACAGAAGAACTGCACATGTTTAACATATTGGATTACTTGCCATCTGAGGGGGAAAAGGGAAGGGAGAAAAAGAATTTTGAACACAAGGTTTTGCAGGAGTGAATGTTGAAAACTATGCATATGTTTTGAAAATAAAAAAGCTTTATATAAAAATTTAATTGCTGTAGGGGAAATAATGAGGTGCTTGAGGGGAAATGATTGCTCCCTTGTAGAGTTTAAGATATAGGAGAGAATAAGTAAGCACAGTTTGAAATTCATGCTAATTAGAATTGGGGAGAAGAAATCCCAAATCAGAGAAAGGAAAGGTGGGAAGGGGGTGGAGTATATATACTAAAAATTGTACAGGAAAATTCAAAGCAGAAGGACAAGGATCTCCAAATAAATTCTGTAGATGAAAAGGAAAATGGGGCTCCATCACCCCTCAGTCACCCTAAACTCTTAATTCCGGTGAACCCCTCAACTCCACTCACATCCATCCCAGAAATCCAGTCTCTAGTCTTTGTTTGTGTTGGGAACAGAAGAGATATCTTCCAGCTCTTAAAGGAAGAAATTCTGTGATTCCTCTTTGATCTCCAGAAAGCTCAGTTCCTTCCCACCCTAACTTACCCCCCACACTAAAACAGCTCCCTACAACTCAAGGTAGAAACCTTAAGTGCTAAACCCTAAAATTAAAATACCAATGCACTGGCCCCCAACAAAGAAAATTCTCAGTAACAAAACCAGAGTTATTTGCTTTGCAAAAAGATTTTCTTGAAAAGTAAGGCTGAATGCATTTTTATTTCCTTTCTTAATCTACCTAGACTTCTAGGTTGAGTAATTAGCTATTCAACTGAAGGGGAAAAGAACATTTGTTTAAAAAAAAAAAAAAGAGCTATTGTTTGGAAATCAAAGGTCTCATTTGCTATTTTGCATTGATTTACTTACCTGTGTGACCTGGGGCAAATCAGAGCCTCAATTTCCTTATTTGTAGAATAGGGTATATTCTAAGGTCCCATTACAATCTATAGTCTCAAAAATAACTTATTACCTATTATTGCAAACCTATTTGAAATAAACAAAACTCACTTTTCCAGAATACTGAGAAGTTCATGAAGCACTTTCCTGGAAGGGAAAGGATACAAATATGATTATTATCAGCATGATGAGGATAAAATGAGCAGTGATTTGCCCAGAATCACACAGCAAGTGAAATTCAAAATCCACGTCTCCAGATTCCAAGTCCCAAGGGTTACAAGACCTCTGGCAGGGACCTTAGAATTCATTTAATCCAGACCAGGCATTTTATTGCCTCAGAAACTGGGAATGACTCACCTATTATCACACAGCTAATAAGTACTCTTTCCATGATTTCTCATATGTAAAAAAGAAAGCAAACTTCTTAAACTAAACTGCAAGTTTAGGGAAAATAATGATGATGATGATGATAATGATGATGATGATGATGATGATGATGATGATGATGATGATGAAGAAAATAATAGTTAACTAACATATAGCACCCACTGTGTACCAGGAACTATGCTAAATGCTTCACAATTACTATATCATTTGGTCCTTGCAATAATCCTAAGAAGTAAATGCTATTATTACTCCCGTTTTACTGATGAGGAAACTGAGGCAAACAGCTTAAATGACATGCCCAGAGTTACACATTTAGTAGGTCTCTAAGACTGAATTAGAACTCAGATCCTTCTTAACTCCTGCACACTCTGTCCACTCAATGTACCACCTACCTGCTTCTAAATAAGATGTAATTCACAAGGTCCATGTATGAGTGTATGTCTATGTACACATATGCACATATTTATATATTCATTCCAAATATATATATACATATATATATATATATATATATATATATATATATATATATATTCAGAGAGGGATTTTTTCCCTGCTTCATTTGCAATTAAACCTAATTGCTGTGACACTGTATTTTGACTAGTGAAAAACCTCAGTTTCCCTTAGTTTCTCTATGATACTGGATTCAGATTGGATCATCTACTATTAAGTCTGATAAGTTTTCCCACTTACTGCGAGACTTTGGATAAATCACTTCCACTCACTGCATCTCAACTCCCTATTTCAGAAAATGGGTGGGGACTTTAAAAGTTCTGCTTCTCTCTAAATCTGTGGTCACTCCATCAAGCAAGCAGGAGAAAGTTGGTGGCTAAGGAGCCAATGACACTTCATCTGGTCCAAGGATTCTTAACCTTTTTTTATGGCTAAATGGTAAAGCCTGTGAATTCTTACACAGAATAATTTTCTTTTTAAATGCATTCAATAAAATTTAAAGGATTACAAAAGAAATTTATTAGCTTGAGATATAGCTCTCCAAATATTCTGAATGATATAACAATGTGTGTGTGTTTAGTATGCACAAACACATAATAGCAGGCCTAATAACTAAAGTACTTTTGAAGTATGATGAACATACATGATATTTAGAGATATTAGCCACAACTGTAATGTGATATGGAAATATCTGTGATTTCTATGAGTTCCAGGTTCTAGGTCCTGTCCATGCTACTGGAGTTTGTTGGCTACATTCATAATTTCAGTTCGGATGAATTCGTTTTTTCCCCTTCCAAGTTCATAGATCTGCTGAAATCTTTCCACAGATCTCTTGGGGGTCCAAGAATCACCAGGCTAATAAGCCCTGATGGAGTCCAATATATTTTTTCTCCTTTTTTTTTCTTTTTTTCTTTTTTCTGAGGCTGGGGTTAAGTGACTTGCCCAGGGTCACACAGCTAGGAAGTGTTAAATGTCTGAGACCAAATTTGAACTTGGGTCCTCCTAAATTCAGGGCTGGTGCTCTATCCACTACGCCACCTAGCTGCCCCCCAATATATTTTTTTCAAAGAAGTTGTGTGATGGTATAGAAATAGTATCAAAAACACCGAAGTCGTGGATTAGCTCTCTAACTCCTGTAACCATTTGTCAGTCTCAGTTTCTCTATTTGAAAAATACTAGCAGTATCTAATTCACGGGAATCAAATGAGTCATATGAATTACTTTACAAACCTTAAAGAGCTACATGCAAACAATTTGTATATACACACAGGCCGAAAGTGAGACTTTGGGGATACATTGTATGTTGAACTCAACTTTTGATTTCATTGATACGCCATTACAGATCACTACCTGCTCTGAAATTAGCTATAGAGAGTTGCTTGGTCTACTGAGGGATCACACAGCCCATAAGTCACAGAGATAGGATCTGAATCCAGCTTTCCCTAAGAAAAGGAACTCAGCTCTCTCCCAACTCATCCTCAAAGGGCTATATTCAATTCAATTTAATAAACACTCACCAAGCGTACCTACTATGTGCTGAGCACTGTGGTAAGACCAAGGACAGCCATTATTATTGTTATTAGGCTATTATTAGTAGTATTAATATTATAGATCAGGAAACGGAGGCCCAGAGAGGCCCCTTCCAGCTCACACAATCTGGAATTCTATTAAGGGGCTCCCGGAAATACACATGGTATTTGCATAATGCTTGGACCCTTTCCAAGTATAACTCCAGCTCGCTCAGGATGGGTTAAAGGCATTTTCCGTTCTTTTCCATCTCCTGTGTTGGATCCCAGTAGCTGCCCTCTCCAAATTGAAATAGCAGCCCCAGCCCGGGGCCCTCTCCCCAAGGCCTGACAACTCTGCAACTCCGTCACTGACACCACCTGCCTTCTGACCCCTGCTTGAGCAGCCCCGAGGCTTCCTCTGGCCCATGTGCTCTCCACCTGTTTCCTTTCTCGGTCCCGGTGGCTCTCAAGGCACTGTCTGGATCACTGGAGCAGGAAAACGAAGGAACGGGCCCCTAATCCCTAGAAATACAGCTGGGCCGAAGCAAAGGACTCTGGGCTCCCCGTGGAAATCCCAAGGGGCACCTTTGCTTCCCCTGGAACAAGGAATAACAGCTACAAAACATGAGCATTGCAGTAATGTCTTGTCCATGGAGCTCTTGAGATAGTCTTATAAGTGCTTTTATGTCCATTATCTAGGTGCTACCAAGGATAGGGTGCTGGGAGGGCTTAATCATCCAGACTCGAAATTTAAGTGATGTCCGTCTCAATTCTTTCCCTCCCCACTCTCTCTGTCTCTATCACTCTTTCTATCTCTCTCTGCCTGTCTTTGTGTCTCTCTGTCTCTCTGTATAATTATCTTTCTCTCTGTCTGTTGGTATGTCTCTGCCTCTGTTTTTGTCTTTCTCTGTCTCTTCTGTCTCTCTGCCTGTTGGTTTATCTCTGAATCCATCTTTGCCATTCGTCTAGGTCTGCCCATCTGTTTCTCTGTCACTCTCTGTGTGTCTCTGTCTCTGGCTCTCTTTGTGTATCTGTCTCTATCTCTGTCTCTCTGTCTGCCTGCTGGTCTGTCTCTGTCTTTGTCTTTGTCTTTATTCTCTCCTCTCTCTCTCTCTCTCTCTCTCTCTCTCTCTCTCTCTCTCTCTCTCTCTCTCTCTCTCTCTCTCTCTCTCTCTCTCTCTCTCTCTTCTCTCTCTCTCTCTGTCTCTCTGTCTCTCTCTCTCTCTCTCTCTCTCTCTCTCTCTCACACACACACACACACACACACACACACACACACACACACACACACACACACAGTAATAGCTCTCCACCACCTCTAGGATCAAATATAACATCCTTTGTTTGCTATTCAGGGCCTTTCATAACCTGTTTTCCCTCTCGTGTTTCACTGTCTCATTAGAGCTCATACTCCCCCACAAACTGAATTTCATCAAATTGTCACGGTCAGGCTTTGAGACTCCATATCCTGGAGTGTCAGATATAGCATCCTCTCTGCTACCCCATAAATCTCCCCAACAAATAAACAAGCAACAGCGTAGCCATGCTTTGCTTGAAGACTGGCACCTCCAGAAGTTCCACCTTCTTACTCTTAGATAAAGGATGGGCACTAGATTAGTACAGAGAAGTTCATTAGTACAGTGCAGAAATTCCCTCAAGCAATGGAAGGATGTATCTTTTCTAATATTAAGAGTCTTTGAGTTGCCTGTTGTGCTGAGAGATGACATTCAGGGTCACTCACATAGTATGTGACAGTGGTCAGACTTGAATTCAGTACTCAAGGTCAGCTCTATTCGTTATTCCAGGTTTCCCTCTTTTACTTTTAAATAACCCTAAGTATGAGGACACTTACTCTGACATGGAGCTAAAATCTTCTCCCTATAACTTCCACTCACTGTTCCTACTTCTAACCCAGAGAGCTGAGATTCAAAAGAGACTGGATCAATCCCTCTTCCATTCATGGGACACTGTGTGCACATGAAGCCCAGGCAGAAGAAGGGGGTCAGAAAGCTGCTCTCCTCTACCCCTAAGGCCTGGGCTAGACATTTGGAGCCCTAGATTCAAGGCTTGGCTCTGGCAACAAGTCATTGAGTAACTTTGGCTCAGATGCTTTCTCTCTCTGAGCCTCAGTTCTCCCTTCTATTAAATGGTGATGGATGATGACCATCATTCCTTGCATCTTTAAAAAGCTTTATGTAGGGGCAGCTAGAAGGCACAGTAGATAGAGCACCAGCCCTGAAGTCAGGAGGACCTGAGTTCAAATCTGATCTCAGACATTTAACACTTCCTAGCTGTGTGACCTTGGGCAAGTCACTTGACCCCAGATGCCTCAGCAAACTTAAATAAATAAACAAAAAAAAACATAAATAAATAAATGAATGAATGAATGAATAGGTGGCTAGATAAATAAATAAATAGATGAATGAATAAATAAATAAATGAACAAATAAATGAATGAATGAATAGGTGGCTAGATAAATAAATAGATGAATGAATAAATAAATGAACAAATAAATGAATGAATGAATAGGTGGCTAGATAAATAAATAAACAAACAAACAAACAAACAAACAAACAAACAAACAAATAAATAAATAAATAAATAAATAAATAAATAAATAAATAAATGGATGAATGAATGAATGAATGAATGAATGAATGAATGAATGAATAAATAAATAAAAAGCTTTATGATTTACAAGATAGATGTTTTATCCTTGTAGTCTCCTAAGGGCCCAAAGCAGTATTACACATCTAGGAGATGTGACTCCCAACTAGATTTATTATAGGATAAAAATCCATGCACGTGGGAGCCCTGTGCCTTTCTCTTGTAAGACATTCAGTTGTGATGCATCTCTTCTAGACTTGTGATGTTATTTTTGGTAAACAGGACACTGGGAGGTTGTTGTTTGTAACTCTAGAAGAGGACCACAATATCAGGGAGATGCTGCCATGACTTTTGAGTGAATTGGATTAAAGTGTAGGAGGGCTGTGCTAAATCAGCAGCCTCACTCCCTCCTCCAGAGTCATTTGGTCCAGTGGCAAGACATAGATCAGGATGGCTGAAGGTGGCCCTGTGAAGGAAGCAGGGCAACTATGATCACCCCCATTTCATTGATAAGCAAATTGAGATTATGAGAGCAGCATAGATTTAGAGCTAGGTGGGATTCTATATGTCCCACAGAAGTTAAATTAGAGGCAGGACTAAGTTAGAGGTCTCCAACCTCCAAGTCCAGCATCCTTTCCCATCCCCTGGTTCTATCTAACCTCTTCTGGGGGAGGTTAGGAGAATAAAATGAGCAAAACAATGCCATATAAATTCAAGGGATTATTATATTATTAGGGCAGCTTTGTGGTCTACTCAGCTTTCATCCCTTTTCTTCAAGATCAGTATAATCCCAGCCTCCCGAGCTAAGAGCAAACACATGGGTGGTTTTAGTCAAAACATGACTTTTGATTCCCAGGGGAGTCTTAGCTGATCACTCTCACTTGCCCTGGGGTCCCCTCTGGCTTCTCTGAGTAATTTCCTCCAATCTACCTTGACCCTGATCCTCAGAGACACCAGACCTTTCCCATATTCAAGGCAAGCCTGCTTTCTGCTCAACTGGTCAAAGACAGGGAGGCTGGAGCTGGCCAGGAGCAGGTTTCCCATGAGACATCATGTTCTTTTTAAATTGCTTTACATCTGTGGTTTATTCCAAGAGCTTCAGACCAGAGATCAGGATATCAAAAGCCATGATAAAGACCAAAACAAGTCTCTCTAGTTCTTTGGGTCAGAAAATCATCAAATTTTCAAACGAGAAGGTACTTTAAAGAACATCCAAACCTACCCTCTTGAGGTGGAAATTGAGACCAAAGTGACTTGCTCAAAGCCATCCAGCTGGCTCTTGGCAGAGACGGAGTTCTGTCACGGCTTTCTCTTTTCCTTCTATGACTGTTTCTTCTAAATCCCTTCCTCCTTCCCCATTTTATATTTGAATATCTGCCTATAAGTCTTTTCTCCTCATGTTCACTGAAGAGTTGCCATCTTAAGAAGTTTTGAGGGTCTCTCTCTGACACAAGTATGATTGACATGATAAATCTCCCCTGAACCTTTCCAAGTCTAAATCATAAGTTTAGAACTGTCAAAGACATCAGAGGTCATCCAATCCCACTTCCTCGTTTTACAAAGGGGGAAACTGAGGCTCTAAAAGGTTATGTGATTTACCAATCATTGAACAGGTACTAACAGAAAAGATTAGGTCACTTTCATGATCATATTCAGGCTGTCTCCTTTTGAAAAATATTGGTTAAAATTCGGGAAGTAATGAGATGTAGCAAAAACAAACAAAAAACAAATAGCTATTTAATCAGGGAACTGTTATTAAGTTCCTCCTATATTCTAGGTACTGAGCTAAGCATGGAATTAGAAAGAGCATTTGATTTGGAATTTGAGAAGTTGAATTCAAATCCTAATGTTGTTGCTTATTGTCCTTGTGACCTTCAATAACTCATTTCCTCTCTCCAGATCTCAGTTTCCTCATCTGTTATTTCAGAAAATTCGGTTGCATATTCTCTACAATACTTTCCAGTTCTAAATCCAGATATAAGATAATTACTTCATGGAATGAGGAGAAATATAAGATCAATCAAAGGAAATGGTCATCTACTAGCACAATGTTTGTGAATATGAGGATACTTTTTTATGGGGTGAGGGGAAAGTGCAAACTCCCGGAAATGTAATGTATTTCCAGGGATAGAGAAAATACATGATGACTAATAAAGGGAGGCCTAGCCTCCTTTCATCAGGTTACTCTGCCCTAAAAGCTCTACCTCCTTTCTCCTAAATTTTTCCTTCCTGATTACCTTTTCTGAAAGGTCCTATACCTAGAACCCTCCATGCTAGAAATGTCATTGAAAAAAACATTTATTAAATATTTATTGCTTACTAAGAACCAGACATGGTGCAAGGGGTTGGGAATATGAAGGCAAAAATAAATAGTTCCCTACTCTCAATTCAATTGGGATTTCATGTCCCATGCTGATGCAGCTGGAGCCCTTCTGAGAAGCGCCCAGCACCATCCTGTCTTGTGGCATCGGATGTGAGAAGCTAATCAGAAACATGTGAACAAAGCATTTTCCTCCATTACTACCATCACATAGTGAATGAGGGAAAGGGGAATGGAGGGAGGGAAAGAAAGAAGAGAGAGATAAAGAAGGAAAAAAAGGTGGAAGGAAAGAAAAGTAAAAGGAAAGGAAGGAAGGAAGGAAAGAAGGAAGGAAGGAAGGAAGGAAGGAAGGAAGGAAGGAAGGAAGGAAGGAAGGAAGGAAGGAAGGAAGGAAGGAAGGAAGGAAGGAAGGAAGGAAGGAAGGAAGGAAGGAAGGAAGGAAAGAAGGAAGGAAGGAAGGAAGGAAGGAAGGAAGGAAGGAAGGAAGGAAGGAAGGAAGGAAGGAAGGAAGGAAGGAAGGAAGGAAGGAAGGAAGGAGGGAAGGAAGGAAGGAAGGAGGGATGGAGGAAGGGAGGAAGGATTATAACATCTGAACATAAATTTGACTAAAGCATCTGCAATCAAATTTCTGAGCTGCAAATTATAGCTAAGCCATATTTCCCTCAAAGAAAGGAAGAAGTGCTGTTAAGTGAAGAGTTCCATGTCCCTATTCTATCACTGATTCTCACTGTCCTCATCTGTCAAATTGGGGGATAGGGGATCAGGCCTTATGTGATCTGCTTAATGTCACAGCATCACAGGCTTGGAATCTAGGGTTGGAAGCCATCTTGAAGGTAATTCAGTCCACCTCCACCCCTCATTTTATAGATAAGGAAACTGAGACCCAGGGAGGTTGTGACCTGCCCAGGGTCTCAGGTAGTGAGTGTGTGAAATAGATTTTTCTGAGTTTCTCTCCATTTCTGACATTCTAGGATTCTGGGCAGAACTGTAATTAGGGTGCGGCAAATAGGGCTCTGCTCCAGAGTGCTGAAATTTAGAGAGTATAAAAATTTAGTATATGCACTTTTAGTAATGTCATAGTTTCCAGTTATTCTACCTACTCCACTAAATTTGTTTTAATTATTTGTGTTCTTTTCACATTTTGAATTACAGAGTTGACTTAAGGATGGGTTTCCTGTTATTTACTCCTGGTGTAATTCAAACACCAAAAAGCTTTGATTCTCAGACAAGTCTAAGTTTCCAAGGAGTAAATAGATAAATGACTGTACTTTGGCTGGGTACCAAGTAAAGTAGGACCTTACTAAGACCAGCCATTGATAGACATAGGGAGAAGGGCCATGCTATAGTGGCTAGTATGCTTTTGTCAGAAAAACTGGATTCAAATCCCACTTAGATGCTACCTGGGTATCCTTTGGCAAATTAATTAACTTCTCTGACACTCAGTTTCTTCCTTTTTTTTTTTTTTTCTGAGGTAATTGGGGTTAAGTGACTCACCCAGGATCACACAGCTCAGTTTCTTCATTTGTAAAATAAAAGTCATTAACCTTGATAAGGACATCTAAGTGGCACCATAGTGGATAGAGTGCCAGCCCTGGAGTTAAGAGAAGCTGAGTTCAAATCTGGCCTTAGATACTTGTTAGCTGTATGACCCTCACCAAATCATTTCACCCTGTTTGCCTCAGTTTCCTCCTCTGTAAAATGACCTGGAGGAGGAAATGGCAAATCACTCCAGTATCTCTTCCAAGAAAACCCTGAATAGCATCATCAAGATTTGGACATGAGGGAAATGACTGAACAACACTGGATAACCTCTCAGATTCCTTTCAGCTCTGAATCTTTGAATCTCTGATTGTCCAAGAAGGGGAGGAGTGTCTAAGAACACCAATGGGAGGGAAACTCCTCCAAGCAAAACAAAAACATCCAAATAAAAGGAAAGATCCAACCTTTGCCTTCACCAAGAGGAAATAATTAAAGAACTGCACCTCTAGGTTTTCTTGATCCATGACGATCCATGATCCGTGACAGCCAGAGCACCTGGTTGTAAAACCTAGCTTCAAGTCTACCTATGACATAGAATGGCCGTGGAAGGAACAAAGAAGCTCAACAAGCATGTATTAAGTGCTTACTGTATGCCAGACACTGGGCTAATCTCTGGGAACAAGAAAAGAGGCAAAAGACAGACCCTGTCCTCTGGGAACTTCCAATCTAATTAGAGGGACATTAGCTGAAGCTGAAAAGCAGGAAATAGAGGGGAGAAGGTTTCCTCCAAGTGAGAATGGTGGAGAAAGTCTGGAGAATCAGGAGTAGAGACAGGACAGGAATAAAGACAATGGGTCCCAGAGAATAAAATAAGGAGAAATTAGATGGAGGGGAGGGGGCAATTGGGGATAGTGAGGGAGAAGTAGGCTTCTTGTCAGGAAAAAGTTCCAAACCATTCAGCTGGTCCCAAAGTAGAGTGGGTAACCTCAGGAAACTAACAGGTCCCTCCCACAATAGGCCTTTAAGTACAAACTGGGTGACTTGTACATGGCCAGTGGCTCTTCCAAATCTTTCCATCCTTCCTCAAACATACCATGGTTCTATTTCTCTTGACTCTCTCAGCTAAGAACCTAGCCTCATATTTTACAGAAAAAAAATGGAAGCCATTACTATGAGCTCCGTCTTCACTTCCTCAATCTTCTACCTCTCCTTCTGCCATTCTTTCCTTCCTTACCCCCATTTTAGGGGATAAGATGACCTAATTAACCCTTACCAAAGCCCCTTCCTCCACTTGCACAGTCCCATCCCATCTCCTCCAGTGGATAGTTCCCTCAATCACTGTCTTCTGGTCCCTTCCCTACTGCCTACAAGCATGCTCATATTTCCCCCATCCTGCCATCCCACCATCATTCTATTTCTCTTCTATTATTTGTGGCTAACCTTTTCATCCATAATAAGAGCTTCCACTTTCTCTTCTCTCCTCTCCTCTCACGTTCTTCTTCACCCCTTATAATCCAGCTTCTGACCCCGCCATTACACCAAAACCAGTCCAAAATGACCAATCATCTCTTAACTCTCAAATCTTTTTCTCAGACCTCATCCTTCTTACCCTCTGTGCACCCTTGATGTTATTAATCGTCCTCTTCTCCTTAATATGCTTTTCTCTCTAGGTTTTCCAAATAACTTTCTCTCCTGTCTCTCTTCCTATCTCTCTGATGGCTCCTTCTTTGTCTCTTTCACTGAGTCCACATACAGATCACATCCTCTAACCACCAGTGTCCCTCAAGTCCCCTTCTCTCCTCCCTCTAACCTACCTTACTTGATGATCTCATCAATTCCCATAGATTTAATTACCATCCCTGTGTTAATGATTTTTCAATCTCTCTTTCCTGCCCCAAACTCTCTGCTGATCTACAATCTGGAATCTCCAAAAACCTTTTAGACATTTTGAACTGAATATCCAGTGGGCATCCTAAACTACAAATGTCTGAAACTGAACCCATTATCTTTCTCTCTAGACCTCTTTCCTATCTTCCTTATTACTATTGAGGGACCATCAATCTTCCAATCCCTCAGGCTTACAACCTGGGAGTTATCCTGGACTGCTCACTATATCTCACCCCACCCCCTGGCAATTCTCTCCATTGTCATTCATCTTTATATTATCAATGCTAAGACAGTTTTTCCTCAGCCAAGATCAATGATCTTTGAGCTAGAAAGGACTAAGCATATGTAATTGATGGGCATTTTATGGAATCGCAGAGCAGAGAGAGCTTGTAATTGATTGAGAGAGATCAAGGAAGGCTTCATAGAAGAAATGCCATCAGAGACTAGCCTTGAAGGTTGGAAAAAATATTGACCAGCAGAAATGAGGAGGAAGGGGAAATTGTTCAAAGGAATTGGGGTCAGACTGAATAGATTCTGGGGAGTGGTAAATAACTCATTTGGCAACAGAACACCATCCAGAGGCAGAAATCGAGATCTGGAGGAAGAAGGAAATGTGTGACTGGGAGGTACATATGGTTTTTGTCCCCCAAAAACAATACAATGGGAAGGAAACTGAATTGAGGTTCAGAAAACCTGAGTTCCAATCCTGGTTTTGCCATTGTGATCTGTGTGACCTTGAGCAAAGTACTTAAGTTTTCTCTACCTCAATTTCCTAAGCTGGAGAAGGAAAGGGCAAATCATTCCAGTATCTTTGCCAAGAAATCCCCAAATGGGGTCATGGAGATCGTCAGACAGAGCTGAAACAATTGAATAACAAAAGGGTAGAGGGAAAGGTTAGAAGTGGGAGAGTAGAGGCTGGAGGGTTGGGGAAGGGAGTACTCTAGGAAGCTGACTGATGCTCAGTGTACTGTCAACTTGAAGAAGGCTGTAGAGGAAGAGTGCTGACTCTAAAATCAAAGGTCCTAGATTCAAATTCTGCCATTGAGGTTATACCCAAGGTGAATTTCTTTAGATTATTGACATCCTGGACCACAGTTTTCTCATGTGGAAAATGATGATTCTAGACTAGATGTTTTCTGAGGATCTCGGATTCCGTGAAGTGAGGTGGGACTGGGCTGGTGGCCAACTGCTGCACTCCCTTGCTGGATACTGAAGATGACTGACTGTACAATGGTAGAATTTAAAAAGAGAGCCAGTTGGGCAGAGACACCACATAGTGTCAGTCATGTATCTATCAATCAATAAAAAAAAGAAGCATCTTTAAGCACCTAATATTTTAGTACTAAGCATTATGCTAGGTGCTAGAGATACAATAGATAAAGAAACATTTATTAAGTGCCCATTATGTGCCAGCCCCCTCATTGTACATCAGGAGCTTCTAGAAGCACACTCACCAAACATCCTTGACAGTGAGTGTCTCAGGAAGCAAATATGGCGTGTTTCTAGAAACTGATCCCTGGATAGTCAGTCCCAAGTAACAAATAAAATAGTATCCATACATACAGAATGTTTACCAACTTCGCAAGATCTGGAAGAGATCTTGACAGCTGTTCTAGGATCCCCTCATTTTGAAAATGTGAAAGCTGGGGGCCAACAAAACTAATGCATTTTCCAAAAGTCCAATAGGGAGTTGGTGTCAGAGGGCTTGAACCCAAGACTCTCTCGCTCCAAAGAATCAATCTTCCTTTTCAATGTAAATCACTCTTTAATTTTCAGAATTAAAAAAAAAATAGATCAAGATCGTTCCCATTTCTATTCTACTAGGAATAGAAAACAGGCCATTCATTTTATAGATGAGGAAACTGAGACCCAAGGAAGTTAGTAATTTTCCAAATCTTTCAAAGATATTAGGTGTCAGAGGTTGGGTTTAAGCCCAATTGACTCTGATTCCAAAAGAGTCTGCTTTTTTTTTCATTTTTAAAAATCATATTTTGTTTTCTTTCTCAATTTTTTTTCCTTTTTGATCTGATTTTTCTGCAGCAGCATGATATTTGTAGAAATATGTATAGAATAATTGCACATGTACATATATTGGATCACTTACAATTGGGGAAGGGGGGAAAGGAAGGGAAGGAAAAATTAGAACACATAATTTTGTAGGGGTGAATGTTGAAAATTATCCATGTTTATATTTTGAAAATAAAAAGCTTTAATTAAAACAATTAAAATAAATAAATAAAATGGCTCCTGTTTGGAATCTCATAGGATTTCCTCTGACATTGTTAAATTGTACTGGAAACACAAATGTTTTTATACACACAAGGAGGTCCTTGCTACTGGATTAGAGTTTGTTCATGTAAAATTCTGAAAATGACATAAATAGAACCGAATCTCAGACCAAGAAGAGAGGTCATCTTGTCCAGTCCTCTGCTCAATTCAGCACTTTTCCCTCTAACAGGATAGGGTTTTTAAAGTATGCACACCAATTTCTACACATCTCATCTGATCTCACTCAAGATAGGTTCTGTTAACACGATCCCCAATTCTGTGCTGTTGCTCAGTAGTTTCATTTATGTCAGACTTCTCATGACCCCATTTGGGGTTTTCTTGGCACAGATACTAAAGCAGTTTGCCATTTCCTTGTCCAGCTCATTTTACAGATGAGGAAACTGAGGCAAACAGAAGTGACTTGTCCAGGATCCTGAAGCTAGGTAGTGTCTGAGGCTGCATTTGAACCCAGAAGATGAATCTTCCTGACTCTAGGCCCAGTGCTCTAGCCACTGCGCCATCTAGCTTCCCAATCTTCAATTTACAGTTGAACAAACACAGCGGAAAAGAGAATAGGAATAAGCATTTATTTATATAGTGCCTATTACATTTGCGTGAACTTACATATTTTAAATGCTTAAATTAATCACTTACAAAAATCTCATTTAATCCTCTTGTGAGATACATCCTATTATAACTTTTATCTGCAGTTGAGGAAACTGAGGCCAAGAAGGCTTGCTCAAGGTCACCCATCTAGTCACTACCTGAAAGTGGATTTGAACTCAGATCTAGGTAGACAGACTTTTTCCAGAGTTCCACAACTAGCTAGGCTCAGAGGCAAGATTTGAATTCAACTCTTGCTTGCCTCTGAGACCTGCCCTTTACCCACTAAGCCAGACTGCCCCTCACACAGTAGGGATCACAGCTCCCAACGAATGCATCTGCTGACTGATAACTCCATTTATTATTTTTTAAAAACTTCATTATATAACAAAAGGGAAATCATCTCAAATGTTCCTGGTCCTCACCCTTCCTGCTTTAATTTGCTTTCTTTATAGTTTAAGCATAGACACTTAGAGGGAAAAAAAAAAAGTTTTCGACTCTAAAAACCGACCTTAGAAAAAGAGGCTGCCTGTGAAGTCTGATAATATCCTTCCTGCTTTCTCTTCTCAGTCTTAAAACTGAAATTCCATCCTAATGGGGCCGATTTAATCACTCCCCTCGGCTGGGCTGGGACGGAAGCAACCTTAATGATGTGCAGTCACCCAGAAATCAGCTTTTGTCCACCTCTCTCTGTTCCACGTGCTCCAAAGAACCTGAGAAGGAGCCCTCCCCCAGGGGCCCCACCCGAGCTGGCCCAGCTGATTTCCCTAAAAGACCTCTCTGTTCCAGAGCAGCTGCTCCCTCCACCCACTGACACAGACACATGAATTCCAGGGCTCCCCTTTTCTCATGGTCCCCCACCACCAAGTGTCCTATCCTTGCTCATTCTATTCCCACCACCCATGTTGCCATCTCCCTCCTCCATGCCTTTGTACGATCTCTCTCCCCAACCCTTAGCCCTGCCTGCCATCGCTGGGATCGATCTCCCAAAATGGAGTCTCCAGCTCCCTTCCGAGTTCAGCTAGTGTGTTACCTCCTGCAGGAAGCCTTCCTTCTAATCCTGATTATCTTCTTCTCTCCTTCCTCTAAGATGCATGGATTTGCCATTCTGGCCAAATGGGGTAGCAGAGCTTTCCTCTCACATCAGGCCCACAAAGAGAGGACGTCGTGTTCATCTCACTCCAGTGGAACCCCAGGAAGGGAGAGGGGAGAGGAGGGAAAGCAGGAAAGTAGAGACCTCTGCCCTGAGAAGGTGTCAAAATGTCTCAGTACAACCCACTGCCAAAGAGCTTATTCTGGCAAAATATAAGGGTTGCCTATCTCTCTCTGTCTCTCTCTCTGTCTCTGTCTCTCTTCTCTCTCTGCATCAGTCTCTGTCTCTGTCTGTCTCTCTCTATATATGTATGTATGTATATATAATCTGTCTCTATCATTCTGTCTTGGCTCTTACTCTGTCTTTCTTTGTCTCTGTTTCTGTTTCTCTGCCTCTGGCTCTCTCTGATCTCTGCCTCTCTCACTCTCCTCTCGCTCTGTCTCTGTTTCTGTGTGTCTCTCTTTTTCTGTCTCTGTTTCTGTGTGTGTGTGTGTGTGTGTGTGTGTGTGTTTCTGTGTGTGTCTTTCTCTTTTTCTATCTCTGTCTCTGTGTCTCTGTCTCTCTGTGTATCCTCCCATGTCTCCTTCTGTAGTCATGTATAGTTTTCCAAAAAGGCATGAAAATCAAAAAATGCCTTTTCTGAAGAAAGTCTTCTTTAGAGTAGTTGGGTACAATGGAAGATTTCTGAACTTAAGGTCAGCAAATACTTAGCTTCAAATCCCATTGTAATTACTCGGTAGTTACTATAGGCTAGTAACTTACTTCCACTGAGTCTTATTTTCCTCATCTGTAAAATATGTCTGCTGTAATCATAATTACAACACCTATGTCACAGGGGCAGCTAGGTGGCACAGTGGATAGATTCCCCAGGCCTGGAATCAGGAAAACCAGAGTTCAAGCCTGGCCTGACCCATAATGTCTGTATGACTCTGGGTAAGTCACTTAACCCTATTTTCCTCAGTTTCTTCAGCTGTCAAATGAGCTGGAGAAGGAAATGGCAAATCCCTCCAGTATTTTTGTCAAATAAACTCCAAAAAGAAATAACAAAGAGTTGGACTAAACAACACTTATTGTCCTAAGTTCACTATGGTGGGAAAAGGGGAAAGGGGACAATGCTTTGTAAAACCAAAGCCATTCTGTTGATGCTTCCATTGTCGATAATTAATTCTTTGTATTTTTTTCAATGGGATTCAGATCAAAGCTTCAGATTTAATATTTATATCTAATCTTGTTACTGTTATTATCTCCTAGCAGTGTTTAGTACACAGAGAGTGAAAAACAAATGCTCAGAGGATGACTGGCTGGCTCTGGCTCATGTCTGTTTCAAAGCTGATCTTGAGGAAGAAGCAGTCTGGGAATAGAAAGGACTATTTGGACAGGGCTTTCCATTGTGCGAAACATTTCCAGAGCAGAGTTGGGGATGGCCAATGATGCACATGTGGCTTCCAGTTTCACAGGGAAATAAGCAAGACGTTAAAGGAGTTTCAGGTCCCTGGGGACAGGATTTGGCCCTCAAGCAACTCAGCAGTCAAAGGCAGACTTTAAGCCACTTGGAGGGGATGGGGAGTGAAACCACAAGAGTGGAAGCCCAGAACAAAAGTTAGGAGCGGCCTGCAGGACTGACCGTGAGCCTTGCTTACCCTGGAGAGACGATCCTTTGCAAGAGGAAGTCAGGGGAACAATGAGTTATAATTACAAGGGAGACTGGATGGGTGAGAGCTAGGAAATCATCACTCCCTCTCTGCTCTTGAGAATAGAGGCTGATGCCAGACTGGATCTATGGAAGCCTCAGGAATGGTCATCTTCCAAACCGAGCTGCGTCCACTCCCCATCCCCTGCTTCCAGGGCCTCTTCTGCCTTCAGAGGTCAAAGAAGCCTAGATTTAAAAACCTTAAAGGTCGTCACATCCATTCCCCTTATTTTAGAGATGAAACAAGTAAGTCTCAGGAAAGTCAAATGACTTTCTTAGAATGGATTTGAACAGCAACTAGTCTTGATGATTCCACACTCAGGGCTCTGTCCACTACAGTACCTTGGTTCAGATCTGGGTTCTTGAATGTGCCACGTGTGTGTGTCACTTCTCTTTTCTCATCCTGTTTCTACATTTGTATTTAAGGTAAAAATTAATGACTTGGGTTAAAATAAAATAGACAAATCTAGCACTATCTAGCTGGCTGACTCTTCAATGTTGACTTGTGGAGGGTGTTTAGATGAAATAACATTTTAATATTTTATTCAACTTTTCTTCTCAATAGTACTTTTTATTTTCCCCCCAAATATATGAAAAGATAGTTTTCAACATTCATTTCTGTTAGATCTAGTCTGATAATTTATGGGGCTTTTTTTAGGTGAAACAACATTTTTAATATTTTATTCATCTTTTTTTCTCAATAGTATTTTTTTCTCCAAATATATGGGAAAATAGCTTTCAATATTCATTTCTTTAAGATGTAGTCTGATAATTTATGGGGCTTTTTTTAGGTGAAACAACATTTTTAATATTTTATTCATCTTTTTTACTCAATAGTATTTTTTTCTCCAAATATATGGGAAAATAGCTTTCAATATTCATTTCTGTAAGATGTAGTCTGATAATTTATGGGGGTTTTAGGTGAACATTTTAATATTTTATTCACCTTTTTTCTCAATAGTATTTTTGTTTTTTCCAAATATATGGAAAGATAATTTTTATCATTCATTTCTCTAAGATGCATTATGATAATTTATGGGGGTTTTTTTAGGTGAAACATTTTAATATTTTATTCACCTTTTTTTCTCAATAGTATTTTTGGTTTTTTCCAAATATATGGAAAGATAGTTTTCAATATTCATTTTTGTAAGATTTTGGTTTCCAAAAAATTTTCCCCAACACAGCAAGCAATCTTATGTAGGTTAAACATGTACAATTTTCTTAAACACATTTATATTTTTCATGTTGTGCAAGAAAAATCTGACCAACCAGAGAATAGATGGAGTATGCTTCCCACCTCCTGGCAGATAGATGATAGACTCAAAGTACAAAATCAGAAATTGACAATGTTGGAATTTGTTTTGCTTGAGTAAAAATATTCACTGTATGGATTTGGATTTGTTTTTTTTAAACTGGGTGGAGGGGGGAGAATGGGTCAAAGAAGAAATAGATTTTGGATCATTGAAAAAAGTTTTAATTTAATGTAAAATAAATTAAGAAGAACTATAACTTAAGCCTCCCTGATTTAAGTTAAAGGAGACATGATTGTTGTAGAAGGAAATGAGCAAAATCAGAAAAACAATGTGGATGATAATAACAATATTGTAAACATCACCAGCCTTGAAAAGCTTAAGAACTCTGATCAATTCAATGACTCACCAGGACTTTAGAAATTTAAAATTGAGATGTGCCATCCAGCTCCTGACAGAGAAGTCTGATGGCCTCAGAATGGGAGGGAAAGAGAAAGGAAAGGAGAGAAATAGAGACAGAGCAGAAAGAGACATAGAGTGAGAGACAGAGAGAGAAAGAGGAGAAGGGAGAAACAGAGTCAGAAAGAAACAGAAAGACAGAGACAGAGGAAAGAGACAGACAGAAATAGAGAGAGAAAGAGGGGAAGGGAGAAACAGAGTCAGAAAGAAACAGAGAGACAGAGACAGAAAGACAGAGACAGAGGAAAGAGACAGACAGAGATAGACACACACACAGACAGAGACAGAGAGAGAAACAGAGGACAAAGGACAGAGACAGAAAGACAGAAACAGAGAGAAGGGAGGGAAGGAGAGGGAGAGAGGGACAGAGACAGAGACAGAAAGAGACAGAGAGGCAGAGATCAAGACACACAGAAAAGAATTAGCACTTCAATGGTGGATTCCAGCTGAAACCAGATCTAGAAATAGAGAGAGACTTCTCTCTAGGGGATCACTGACTGGCAATGATCAGAAACAGCAATCTCCTTCAGATGTTGGGATCTTCCACCACATCAGCCTCCTTCCCCCATTGGTGAGCTCCTTCCTTGGATCTCTATTTCAAGGTCAAGTCCATGTTACCTTTACTTTATTCCTCTACTGTCTGTTTTTGACTCTCCAAGCTTTCTTATCAGGCCCCAAGGGGGGATTTCTTCCTCTCTCACCTCCTCCTTGATACTTCTCTTTTATATGTTATTTTCCTCCTTAGAATGTAAACTCTTTGAGAGCAAGGACTTTCTTTTTGTTTTTTGTTTTTTGTTTCTTTTTTTATTCCTAGTACTTAGTGTGGCTCACCAATTAGGAAATACTCTTTGAGTGCTTGTGGCTGGCCTTGGAGTACACAGGAAAGAATATCCAGCTGAGACTCGTCCAAACAATGCAATCATCTCACCAGAAGACTTTGTGAACCCCACAGTGCTAGAGGCCTGAGCTTCTTCTCTGCACATGTGTTCCAATCACCATGTGCTTGCTACATGGCTATCCTTCCAAAGAGGCACCCTGACCATGCACGTATGCTACATGTGCGCCTTACACGCATGTCCTCCCCACATGTGTGCTCATCTGCCTCAGCACATTTTCTGTGTATGTGTTTCTCCACATACGTCCATCCTTCCAACTGATGCATTTGTAGGCGTATGTGGCACAGGGTTGAGGAGAAAAGACAAGAATGCTCTAGTGCCATTTTTCTTAACAGTGAAATTTCAGACAATTTCTTAACTTTGATGTGAATCTTCTGGGTAGTAAAAGTTGACACCAGTGGGGGCTCAGGAGCTGTGTTTTTGAGTGTATTGTTGTATATGGACCCATGGGGCAGTTTGTCTCAAGCTGTGAGTCGGGGTTTGGTGTCCTAAGAGGCCACCTGCATACTGATAGGGTCGAACGAGACTGAGACAAAGGCCTCTTCTGGCTCTAAGTCCACAATACAGGACAATTCTATATTATGGAGAATCTACCTAGCAATGCTGTAGCATCAGAGCCTGGTTCAATTCCTCTTAGATTTAGAAAGGGAAGAAACCTCCAAAGTCATGTAATCCAAAACCACCTCCTCCCCAGCTTCATTTTACTGGGGAAGAAACTGAGTCACTCAAGTTCAAGTAATAACTTGAAGAATCAAAATTTGAACCTAAGTTCTCAGCTTCCAAATCCGACTTTCTGGAAGTGGCCTCAAAAACCACCTCGTCCAATCCCTCTTATTTTGCAGATGTGGGAATTAAGTCCCAGAGAGAGTGTGTGACCCCCTCCAAGATTACCCAGTTAACAGAGCTGTTTTTCTGACCCAGAATCAAGTTGCGGCTTCCTTTCCCCTGCTCCTGAGAATTTCCAGATGGGCCCTGGCTGCCTGAGGATGGGATTAAGATGTCCTGTACATCTAGAGAAACCTAGAGATGGCAGCAGGTGAGTAAGCGGGGAGGGCCGACCACACCTGAGTCCCTCCCAGGCAAGAATCCTGTCCCTCAAAAGTCCCTGACTCACCAAGGGCCCATTTCCTCCACCCTCTGCTCCACTGGAAGTCATTTCATTCCAGCACGTAATGAGTCAGTCATGTGCACAGTGAGTGCGCCTGAGATGATGTCATTTCAGAAAGCAGCGGGGCTGCTCCCAACATCAGAGGAAGAGGCACTGGCTTGGGGTCGGTCCACCCTCCGGCCCTCCAGGGAGCCGGATATTCCCAGGACACGGAAAGCGAACTTCCCAAAAGGAGGGAAAAGAAAGAAAAGTACTGGAGAGAATCCATCCATGCTCACCCTTGGCTGCGGGCCCGAGTCCAGGGAAGCCTCTGTCCTTTTCTCAAAGGTACAAATATCAGAATGTCCCTTGATTCAGGAGGAGAGACAAGGGACAGCACGTAGGCCCAAATTAGCCCTGCTCTGACTCACATGCAGAGCTGGGGCGTCAGAGCAAGTGCCCCCTCAGCTCCAGTTCCCCCCACACCCACACCCTGCTCCCTGAAAATATAACAGTGACCCATTCATTTATTCATTCAGTGAGCCCTTGTGGAGAGCCTGGGGGCCCAGCCCCAGAACCTTCCTTTAAGAGAAACTTAACATGTTTTTGCAGGTGGAATCAGGTATCACACACTATTAAGAGCAGCTTTGTTGGGGGACATAAGGGACAGGCTACCCCCCACCCAATGCTGCTCACTACATGCAACCTAAAGACACCATGGAATGGGAGAGAGGCTGCCGGAGACATCTGGGTCTAAGTCCCATTTCTTACATTTCTTAGTGAATTGATCTCTTGAGCTCTCTGAGGCTCATTGAGAAAGCGAGCATAAAAATAAGTCTGGTATCTCTCTCATCAGAGTCAAATGAAGAAATGGATGGACATAAAGCATGTTATAAACATCCACTATTCATAGAATTTTAGTATTTATTGTCATTTTTTGGGTCCAAGCCTATGATTTCACCCAGTGTAGGGGAACTTCCCAAGGAGGATATCTGTTCCAACCATTCGCGGAGATCAGCAATTTCTCTCATTTTTGTAGAGCTTTTAGGTTAGTGGACACTTAATAAATGTTTCTTTATTGACTAACTGGTTGATCGATGGAGAATAAGATGAATAATCCTACTATAGTGAAAATGTGTATTGAGGAAAGGTTGCTAACTAGGGTAATACTTGAAAAATGAAAAATAAAAATCTACCTTTCTATTCCCTATGTCCAAAGTCACATCCTTTGAGACAGGAAGACATTTAAGGTTTCCTAGGCCTCCTTCCCATTTCCACTTGCACAACACAGCAGAAAGTATCCTTGGTTTGGAATTAGAGAACTTGACTTTTGATCTCTTGGTAGATTTGAGTCCTAACCCATTTGTTTTCCTGAGGCAATTGGGGTTAAGTGACTTTCCCAGGGTCACACAGCCAGGAAGTATTAAGTGTCTTGAGACCAGATTTGAACTCAGATCCTTCTGATTTCAGGGTTGTTCCTCTATCCACTACACCACTTAACTGCCCCCCAACCCATTTTTAAAGACACTAGAAGGAAAAATTGGCCAGACCATCTCTAGAACCACCTTAGGGACTCATGAGGAGTCTCCAGGGTGAGGGGAGGGGTTCTGTCCAGACTTAGAACAAGCTGGCACATAGCACAAGTCAACTTCAGAGCCTCCTTCCATGTTCTGAATCCTGAATCTTACTGCTGGAAGGCATCTTAGCCATCCTGAGATCACAATTCTAGGACTGGAAGGGATTTAAAGGAACATCTTGTCCAACCCACTTATTTGACAGATGAAGAAACTGAATCTAAGAAAGGTGAAATGATTTTCCTCAAGGTCACAAAGGTAGTAGTCATAAGAGGTAGAATTTGAACTCAGATCCTCAGGGTCTAGAAGGAGTGATCTTTCCACCATGCTACACAATTCAACCTATTTTACATAGTCTTAGAGAAAGGAAGGGACTTCCATAACTTTAGTCTCTTAGTGTAAGGGGTCAGTGTTTTCCCCTGTCACCCTTTACTGCCTCTTACTAGTCTACAACCCTTTCCTCTACATCATGGAGTACAGGAGTCCCCTGTCACCCATTCTTTGAACTTCTTCCTCCAGTTTTCCTTTTCCAGATTGCTCAACCATGGTTCTTTAATAGAAAGGAGTGGATGTGTCCTTTATTGTATTAAGTCTTAATATTTTCCAAGAGTTTCAAGGAGATCCAAGGGAGAGATAAACCTCTGCCAACAAGATAAACGTTAACTTTTATTAAAGAAAATTTGTTTAAAGTCCCTCTGGGTTTGCTACCACTGAAGGGGGAGAGAAGTGGCTGAGTTCACTTACTCATTCTGAATTTCCTCCAACGTGAAGGGATTGCTTCTGAATCACTCAGCCAAGTCCTAGCATTGCCCTTCCCTTTCCTCTTCACAATACTTGCTCCCAGGGGCCCTTTTCCAGGCTTCCTACTCATAATTTCCAGTGTATCAGTTGCAGAGAGAGATACTGGGACACTGTCTCTAGGCTGGGAACTTTTCTTGGGAAGCCAGTGCATCTGAACATGCATGCGAGAGTGTCGGCAGGTTTAGGGAAAAGCCTGCCTGAACCCAAATGGACCAGGTTTCTTACACCTGAAAGCATGGCTACTTGCTAGGTTTTCTGCTTGCTTTTATAGCTTTTTATCTACTCACTTAATTATCCAATTCTCTTTAAAATGATTCCTTTTAGTGTTTTTAAAAGCATCATAGTTCATTTTCCAAAATCCATTTATCTGCCTCCCACTGGATGGGCATCCCTTTAGTTTATAATTTTTTGCCACAAAAAGAAGGATGGAAACATCCCAGAACTCTTCCTGTACTGTTCCCCTAACGTCACTTCTCTCCCCTAGAGGCTGTCCCTAAAATGGGCACAGCAGAAAGTCAGGGAAAGAATCACTGACTCTAAGTATAGGAAGGATGGGAAGATAACAAAGAGTGTGGTAAAGATTCCTGGTTATGAAGTCAAAAACCTGGGTTCAAATCCTGCCTGAGTACATGACATGAATTGGTCCATAGATACTGGAAAATCCTTGGGAATGCTGCTCCCAAGGATACCCTTTGACCCAGAGATACCATTCTTGCAAAGAGATCAAAGCAATGGACTCACCTGCACATGAAATATTTATAAGTCCCTCTTTCTTTTTGTGGCAAAGGATTGTGCACCAAAGGGACACCGATCCATTGGGAAATAGCTAAATGAATTTTGGGATATGACTAATGGAATATTGTGATGCCTTTAAAAATCATAAAAGAGATATTTCAGAGAGAACTGAGAAGACTTCTATGAACTAACTTGGAATAAAATGAGCAGAACCAGAATATATAACAAGAAAAAGACACAGCAAGTATACAGTTCTTTAAGATTGACAAAGTACAAATACAGATCAATCAATAAACATTGATTAAGCACCTACTATGTGACTAGCATTGTGATAAGCGCTGGGGAGACACAAAAAGAGGTAAGAATTGTCCCTGCCCTCTAGGAGTTTACAATCTAGTGGTGGAGACAACATGCAAAAACAAATACATACAAAACAAGCCTTATACAGGATAAGTGAGAATAATGGGAGGCAGCAAGGTGACTCAGTAAATAAGGGACTAGGCCTGGAGATAGGAAGAACCGGGTTCTATTTCAGCCACTTATTAATTGTGTGACCCTGGACAACTCATTTTTATCTCTGTTTGCTTTAATCCACTAGAGAAGGAAATAGCAAACCACTCCAGTTCCTTTGCCAAGAAAACCCCATGGACATTATGGTTCATGAGGTTACAAAGAGTCAGGAATGAGCAAACAACAACAAAAGGAAAAAATGAATAGAGGAAAAGTAAGTACTAAAATTGACAGGTTGGGGAAGGCTTCCTGTAAAAGAGAGGATTTCAGTTCCTTGTCATAACAATTCTAGAAGGTAAGTGCTATTATTATCCCCATTATATAGATGAGAAAAATAAGGCTTAAGTGATTTGCCTAAAAATGTCAGGCTGGATTTGAAATCAGGGAATGACAAACAATTTTGAAGGATTTGAAAACTGATCAATATGATTCCAGAGGAAGCATGTTCCCTACCTCCTCAATTAATGACACTGATATTAAGGGTTTTGTCAAGATGGGAATTTGTTTTGTCTGGATAGAGATTGAGGGGGGCAGATGAATGAGAAAGAGACAGAAAGAGAGAGAGAAAGTGACAGAGAAACAGAGAGAGAGAGAGACAGAGAGATAGAGAGACTGAGACAGAGACAGAGAGACAGAGAGAGAGACAGAGAGACAGAGAGACTGAGACACAGACAGAGACAGAGACAGAGACAGAGAAAGAGATTTCATATAAGGACTTCCTTTTTCTGTTTTCCAGTATGAAGGAGAGTTGGAAGGAGACACAGAGATAGAGATGGAAAGACAGAGAAGGAAAGCCAGGCAGAATCACAAACAAGCAGGACAAGTTTGAAAGCCACGGATTGAATTTATTATATAATTAAAAAGAAAAGCAAGCTAGACTGCGTAACAATTTGTAGGTTAATGTCCAATCCCCCTTTTCTGTTTAATTATGTATGTCCATTATATTTAATATTTATTAAGTTAATTGAAAAACAAGTCCTGCCTCTCAGACATGTCACATGTACAAGCTTAAGCAACTCATCGACTTTCCCTGGACCTCAGTTTCCTCATCTGTCTTATCAGAAAAGGTCTGGACTTGATGACTCTTTAAGTCCCGTCCACCTCTTTCTTTCTGATCTTTCAGTTTACTGGACCCTTCTCTACATCACTCAAAAACTGAGGCCCAGAGTAGCAAAAGGAGGGACCCAGCCTGCTTCAGGTCCTCCTCATTTCTCCTCTATTCTATTCCTAAGTGGCCTCCCTACTTCCTATCCTTCTTCTTGTAATGGGAGTTCTAGCCAATAAGAGCCAAGTACGCTTGGGTTGGCTCTTCCCTGGGGATTCTGCAGAGCATCACTTGGGATCACTTGCCCGGCCCCAATCCCACACATGGAACATTGAAAGTCTGTTTCCAAGTCATTTGTGACGAAGTGAATGGTACTTGCAAGATCTTCTAGTTGACTGTGGAACCTGAAGAACCAATGACCCACGAAGGGACTGAGTCAGAATTGCATGTGCCTTCAAAAGGTCTCCTACTCCTTTCTTTCTGGGTAGCAAGTGAGCCAAAGGCTACTGGAAACTAGGGAGGTAATTTTCTCCATTTTTCTTTCCTTCCCCAACTGCCACATATCTATGAGCAAATGGAGCTTGTTCTTCTTTTGGGGTTGTTATTCTTGATCTTAGAGAAATAATTATTCTGATTAGAGGGCCCAGGTGACCATTTGACCTCAGTAAATACATAGGTTCCATCGGAAAGTTAGCCTATTGGTGGAGTCGTGAATTGATCAAGCCAGTCTGGAAAGCAATTTGGAATCATGCCCAAAGAGTTATAAAACTGTGCATACCCTTTGATCCAGCAGTCTCACTATTAGGTCTGTATCCCAAAGAGATCATAAAAAGGGCAAGAGGATGTATATGTCAAAAAATATTTATAGGAAATTGAGCAAATGCCCATCAACTGAGGAATGGCTGACCAAGTTGTAGTATGTGAATGAATGGAATACTATTGTGCAGTAAGAAATTAGGAGCAGGCAGATTTCAGAAAAAGTTGGAAACACTTGTATGAACTGATGCAAAATAAAATGAGCAGAACCAGGAAAATTGTATACAGTATCAGCAATATTGTGTGATAATCAACTATGAATGATTCAACTCTTCTCAGCAACACAATGATCCAAGACAAATTCAAAGGATTCAGGATGGAAAATGCTATCCACAGCCAGATAAAGAATTGATGGACTCTGAATGCAGATCAAACCATATCTTTTTCACTTAATTTTTCATGGGTTTTTCTCCTTTTGATCTGTTCCTTCTTTTACAGCTGTGACTAATATAGAAATATGTTTTAGATAATTGCACATACTTAACCTATATCAAATTACCTGCCATTTTAAGAAGAGGAGAAAGGAAGGAGAAACATTTGGAATTCAAAATCTTGTAAAAGTGAATACTAAAAGTTGTCTTACTATATAATTGAGGAAAAGATAAAAGAAAGAAAGAAAGAGAGACGGACAGAGGGAGACAGAGAGGGGGGAGGAGGAGGGAGAGGGATAGGGGGAGGGGGAGAAAAGGAAGGAGGAAAAGAAGGAGGGAAGGAAGGAGGGAAGAAAGGAAGGAAGGAAGGAAGGAAGGAAGGAAGGAAGGAAGGAAGGAAGGAAGGAAGGAAGGAAGGAAGGAAGGAAGGAAGGAAGGAAGGAAGGAAGGAAGGAAGGAAGGAAGGAAGGAAGAAACAGAGGAAGAGAGGAAAGGCGGGAGGAAGGGAGGAAGAGAGGGAGGGAGGAAGAGAGGAAAGGAGAAAGGGAGGAAGGGAAGAAAGGAGGGGATGAGGAAAGGAGGGAAGGAAGTGGGAAGAAGGAAGGGAGGGAGGAAGGAAGGAGGAAAGAAAACAGGGCATTTGGGTGGCTCAGTGAATTGGCCCTGAAGTCAGGAAAACTCATCTTCCTGAGTTCAAATCCCACCTCAGACATAGTAGCTGTGTGACCCTGGTCAGTCTCTTCATCTTATTTGCCTCAGGAAATGGCAAACTATTTCAATAACTTTGCCTACAAACCTCAAATGGAGTCACAAAGATATGAATGTGACTGAAATGGCTCAACAATAACATGAAAGAAGATGTATGGTAAAACAGACAAGAGCTATGAATTTAAAGTCTTAGTACCTAAGTACAATTCCAATTATGTAACACTAATTATGTGACTCAGAGCAAATTATTTGGCTTTCCTGGGCCTTAGTTCCCTCATCCATAAAAGGAAGGTTATGTGTATGAGTGTGTGTGTGTGTGTGTGTGTGTGTGTGTGTGTGTGTGTGTGTGTAAACTCCATGATCTTTGGAGTTCCTTCTAGAAGTACTTTTTTTTTTTTGGTCAAGGCAATCGGTTAAGTGACTTGCCCAAGGTCACACAGCTAGTCAAGTGTCAAGTATCTGAGACTGAATTTGAATTCAGGTACTCCTGACTTCAGGAATGAATGGCACCTTATCTGCTGAACCACCTAGTTTCCCCCTCATGCTAAATTTTTAATACTATATTGGGATTTTTCCAAAAGATGATAAGCTCCTTGAAAGCAATTATTTCTTGGGGTTTTTTTCATTTTTTTTCTTTGTATCCCCATCACATTGTACCTGACACAGCAGACAGCCATTCACTGACTCAAGAAGCATTTATTAGAAAAATCTACTTTGTGCCAGCCACTGCACTAGGCAACAGGAACACTGAGACCAAATAAAGATCATCTCTACCTTCATGGAGTTTGTCTTATATTGAGAAGGAGAACAGACATTATGCATACAGAAAATCAAATATAAAATGTATACAAAGTAATAGCCAAATACCGGTTGGTGGAATTGAATCAACAACAGATGTAGGTTTTGAAGTCAGAAATACTTGGGTTCAAATACTGCCTCAGAAACTTACCCTGGGCAAGTCACCCAATGCTTCTCACTGTAAAATGAGGGGGTCACAACTAGTGCCCTTTTAAAGTCTCCTCCATCTCTTGATGATTAGATGAGTGACAATGACAAATCTTTCCCCTGTTTTTCCTCCTAACACTTATCCCCCAAACACCAATTAATTAGATGAATTAGTTGAAATCACTCTTGAAAAAAACTGAGGCTCTCCAAGAGCCATTTCTCAAATAATCAATTAATCAAACAATCAATGAATAAACATTATAAAGTTGAAAACTCTCTTTGCATGTATCTCTTAGTTTTTCCTCCTAACACTTATGCTCCAAATATTAATTAATTAAATGAATTAGTTGAAATTATTTTAGAGAAAAACTGAGGCTCTCCAAGAACCATTTCTCAAATAATCAATTAATAAACATTATAAAGTTGAAAACTCTCTTTACATGTATTTTAAAAATTAAAATCAATTATTAAAAAAAATTTTAAATGAGCATTATTAAGTGCCTACTATGTGCTAGATACTAGTTAAATGTCAGACAGATACATCTCATAGGAAAAAAAAAACATTATTTTTTAAAGTTCTTGGCAAGATGTTAGTTCACACGATAAAGCGTATTACTGAAGGGGAAGATTTCTCTCCCATGGAACCATTAGTCACTGCTAGACCTTCCCCTTAAAAAAACACACACACGAAGAGGAACGGAAAAGTTATCGCTCATCTCTGAACCGATGCTCAAGGTGGGGTGGCGGCGTGTGGGAAACAAAAGGAAGAGGCCAGGCCAGTTACAATCTCCTCTGGATCTCTGGATTCCAGGCCTCATGGAAAAAAGCACAGATGCTGAAAGCAGGCCGTGGGGCAAGCCTCGTGACGTTGCTTTCCCTTCGTTTTCGTTACAGAAAAAGGAAAATGAAATTTTATTTCCAAAGGAGCATTAGAGGGGAAGAAGGAAGGGGTTGGGTGTCCCAGATGCAGTCCAGACTATTCCATCTTGGGCAGCATTAAGAGAAGCAGTTTCCAGGAATAAGGAGGAGCTATCCCCCTGTTCTCTGCCTTTCGCAGATTCCATCTGGAATCTTGCCTGCAGCTCAAGGCACCATGATTTAGAGAGGACATTGTTATTTGGAGAATATCCAAGATGGTGACTCTAAGAACAAAATGGTAACTCAGAAACCAGATGAGGGAAAGGAGGCTCACCCAGATCAGGTGATTTGTCCCACCAGAGGCAGAATTCAAACCCAGAATCTCTAGCTCCAGAGTCACTATTTTTTTTCATCGAATAGTATCACAGTACCCCCAAATCACCATTCTATGTCACTTGAAGATGAGTTCAAAGAAATGGGGCATCTGCCCTACAGAAGAAAAGATTGGGGGACTGAATATGACATCCTCAGATACAGTGTTAGATTTGTTTATTTTGTTTTGTTTTGTTTTTTTGTGGGGAGAGGCAAGGAAAATGAGGAGCAATGGTTGGAAATTTCAAAGAGGAAAATTTAAGTTTGATCTCTGGCACAACTCCCTAACAATTAGGGTTCTCTCCAAATGAAATGTCTGGTTTGTGACATTTATTAGAAAACTTCAAACAGAGACTATATGGCTATATGACCCATAATACATTGTACTGTGAAAAGGACTTTTGTTCAATATGGGTTGTCCCAGAGAAGTCCTTCTGCCTTGCTATATATCAATGCCATTAGATAACATTTATTTTCATTAATATTAATTTCTTATTTCAGTCCTTGAAGAAATATGTGGAATAGTTAGCTATCACTTACACATTAACACAGCCTTAAAGTTTACAAAACAGTTTTACCTGTGTTATCTCATTTGATACTCACAACAGCTCTGGAAGGTTATTATTCCCATTTTGCAGATGAGGCAGATGAGGCTGAAAGAAGAAAAATAACTTTCCCAGGTTCACATAGCTAGTTAAATATCTGAGACAGGATTTAATCCATATTCTATTTCTATTTGTTTATAGATTTATAGGCTCTCTCCCTTTAAGAAGTCAGTTGATCTTGCAAGGATTTAAATAGTGGAAGGGAAAATGAGGGGGGAGAGATTATCAAGGCAATGCTTGAACTTCACTCACATAAAAATTGCCTCAGAGGGAAGGACAAAGACACAGAGGGAGATTTGGGTATGGAAATCTATCTTACCTAAAATGGAAATAGGAGGTTAAGGGGACAAGATTTATGAGGTAAGGGGTGATAAAAGGGATAATGCAATAAAGGAATCAATCGGAGGGAAAGAGAAGAAACAGGTGAAAATGGGATGGAGGAAATACATAGCTAGTAATCATAACTATAAATGTGAATGGAATGAATTTACCCATAAGAAGAAGTGGATCGCAAAATGGATTAGAAACCAGAATCCAACAATATCTTGTTTATGAGAGACACCTGAAACAGAAAGACATACACGGTTAAAATAAAAGAATGATAATATGCTTCAGCTGAAGTTAAAAAAAAAAAAGAGGGCAGCAATCATAATCTCAAAGTAAAGGGAAAAAAGATTTAATTAAAAGAGATAATCAAGGAAAATACAGGAAAATAAAATGGACCATATATAATGAAACACAGAAGTTTTTTTAAGCAAGTTTTCCTTATAAGGGCCTTATTTCTCAAGTACATATAAAATGAGTCAAATTGATAAAAAGAAATAAAATAAAATCCATTTCCCAACTGATAAGTTATATAAAGATATAAACAAACAGTTTTTGGAAGAAGAAATCAAAGCTATTTCTAGACATGAAAAAGTGCTTAAAATCACCTTTGAGTAGAAAAATGTAAATTAAAAAAACTTTGAACATACATAACAGAAATGACAAGTGCTGGAAAGTATGAGGGATAGTAGGTACAACTAACTGTTGGTAGAATTGTGAATTGGGTCAACCGTTTTGAAGAACAAAAGGTTATAAAACTGTACAGACCCTTTGCCCCTTAAATACTACTATTGGGTCTGTACCCCAAATATTTATAGCAGCTCTTTTTTGTGGAGGCAAAGAATTGGAAATTGAGGGGATCTTCAAGTAATTGGGAATGACTGAACAAGCTGTGACCTGTGGTTATGATGGAATATATTGCACTATAAGAAATGACAAGGTGGGAAGAAATGAACAAGTTTTCAGAAAAAAATATGACAAGATCTATATGAACTGACGCAAAGGGAAGTGAGAAAAAAACAAGAGATTACTGTGCACAGTAACAGCAGTGCTGTAATGATGATCAACTATGACAGACTTAGCTACTTTTATCAATACAATGATCTGAGACAATTTCAATAAGATGAAAAAAAAATGTTATTCACCTCCAGAGAAAAAAATAATGAAATCTGAATACAAATTGAAGAATAATTTGCTTGTTTGCTTTGTGTGTGTATGAAATGGCTAAAAAGAAATATATATTTTACATTATATCACATTATAATTAATTGATATCATATCTTTGCCTTCTTAGTAAGTAGGGGAAGGGTTTGAGGGAAAAAGACAATTTAGAACTTAATTAAAAAGGAAATAATATAATAAATAAATATTTTTTTAAAAAAACAAGAGGGTGATATAGGAACAAAATGTTGTTGAGGTAACATTGTCCATTGGTTTTATTTTCAGTGTAATAAGGTTCAGGGGAATGGGGATATATATGAAGAACTGATGGCATATTTCACATAAAGAAGATATTAATAAACCTTATATAATATTTTTAAAGAAGTCAATTGTTTGAATGTTTGAGAAGGGAAAAAAAAAATCAAAAGCTGAGGTTCCAAATTCCAGGAAAAACCAGAGACTGGGACAAAATGAACAGTCAGTGGAACATTTAAAGCTCAGAATTAATGTCAGAGGGGTGTTAATGAGGTAATTAAGACCAGTAGTTTGGTGGACAAATGAAGTAGCCAAAAAACTTGTAAAGAATTTAAGGTGGCCCACTGGAGAAAGGCAGATGCATAAATATATTTATGTATATTTATAATATATGTAAATATATTTACAATATTCAAAGAAGTTTCAGAAAAGTAAGTTTGTGGGGAAGGATCTAAGTGAGGTCAGATCTGTTTGTTTCCTTTAACTCTTGTTCTAACTGGTCTTGTTTGAAGATCTGAAGTAAAAAGCAGAAGTAATAAATGTATCTATAGACAATTATCAATACTTCAATCAACAAGCATTTATTGCTGCCTATCATGTTATGGCACCCTGGAAATAAAAAAGTACGACAGCTCCTGCCCTCAAAAAGCTTACTTTCTATTGTAATAATAGGGTGTGTGTGTGTGTGTGTGTGTGTGTGTGTGTGTGTGTATGTGTGTGTGTATGTGTGTGTGTGTTATTTCCCATTCAATCAGTGCTACCCTACTTTAACACTGCCATTCACCTGATCATCCAGGTAGAGTTCCTGGGAGGAAGTCCAAAGCCCCTTTTGGAATTCACAGAAAAATGACGCATTTTGGAGTTAAAGGAGCTCACTTGGAATCACAGTTCTACCTGGGTAACTTTGAGAAAGTCAGTTCCTTTCTCTGAGCCTCAGTTTCTGAATCTGTAAAAAGAAGGGATTCAATTGGATGATCCTGTCATTTTCCTCAACAATTCAACGCCTTCCAATTATAGAACTATCTCAGTGTCCCAGTCCCCTCATCCTCCTACTTCTTTTCCTTGTCCCTCTTCTCTCAACTCCAGGTAACCCACCTATGGAAATGGAAAAGAGACCCAAAAAATGAAGAAAAAGGGGTTTAGAGGAGGTAGGGTTTTTTTTAATGGAGAAATTACATGTTACCCAAATAGAAAAAAAATAAACAAAATAAAACTCTGGCTTAACATTCAACTAGATCAAGCTCATTAAAGCCCTTGTGGGGCTATTTGTCTTGGAGCCTAACAACTGTGATTTCAGACCTGGATTAATTATGTTGGGAGAGGGCCAAGTTGGTGTAGGGCAGGGGCCATGTAAAAGGAGAAGCTGAGCAAAGAAAATCTCTGGTACAAATAGAATAAGGGAAGAGCAGTCAGAACTAGCGGGCAGTCTTGAAGAAGGTGAACTTCCTGAGGGAGAAGGTGAGCTTCCTGAGGGGTGGGGCAATTTCATTCTTGGTTTTTCATCTCCAGGACCTAGCACAGTCTGGGTAAAGCATAGAGATACTTAATAAATTCTGTATGAATGAACAAATGGATCCAAAACCTTTATTAAGTCCTTACTGGATGCTGAGCACTGTAGGGTTAGAAATACAGATACATATGCAAAAAGGAAAATAGCCCCTTACTTCCAAAGAGCTTATATTCTAATGGGGGAGACAGTGCAACTCCTTCAGCAGGTAAGGAGGGGTATTTTGGTTTGGAAAACCACAGGCTTAGTGAGCAGAGCCATATGAAAGAAAACAGGTCCATGATTTCTAATAGTAACGGTGGTATTGATGCTTCAAAAATTGGAAATCAAAATGAGAGAGGGGACAGAATAAGGGTGAACAGACATGGCTGTGGCCTTCTCAATATGGTGGGCCACATGAGGCAGTCACAAATCAGGACATCAAAGGCTTTCTAGATCTGAGGGTGTCAAGTCCTCCAAGAATGAACTCAGGCTCGTGGATAAAGCAGCTGAGTGACTGATGATAACATGAGTAACGTTTGGGGATTGAATGGTAGAATATATTCCATTTTGTTTTAGTTTTCCTCCCAACAATCCTATGAGATGGGCAATGCATGTATTTTTATCCCTATTTTACAGATGGAGACCATCAAATTTTCTCAAATCTTCCCAGAGACTTTTCCTTCAGAAACCTAAAGTGGGATTGACAATTTCCATTTTCTTTCTCTAAATCCCAAACCAAAAGCGCCCCAAGTGAAGGCAGAGCCTAAAAAACCTTAAAGAACACTCAAGAGAATGAGCTTTCTTCTCTCCTATCCAATCCAACTCCATGCTCACCTACACACAGAGCAAGGCATTCATTTCCATCAATGAGGAGAGAGTCTAATCACCAATGGGTTTGGGGAACAAAAATATCAGCTTTTATTACAGAAAAATAGTCCCTAAAAGACCTTTCTTTCAGAGTTAATGTGCAAAATATTATAGATTATACTGTCATCAAGGCAAACTTAACTAAGAATATTTTTGAAAATGAACCTGACTGGTCCAAAACCCACTAGTGTACCAGCAATTAGGTCCTGGAAAAGGGCAGGACCATCCAATCTTGGGAACCCCAAAGCTGGACATCCCCTGGATTCTTCTTTACAAGCATGCTCTTCTGCAGCTGGAAGTGGCAAAAGTCAAACTAAAACAAACCAAATGAAAAGGCCATCGACAACAACAAACAATTAACTTGAGTCCTTTGAATTTGGACTTCCCAGTTTTCACAATTTCCTTTTGATTTTCTGTTCCCATGACTCTGGATCCCATCTTGTTTCACTCTAATCAGCTTTGGTCATCATGACTTTTGGCCTATTTCTTCTAAATTAGTCATCAAATGTTTAAGAAGCACCTACTATGTGCCTATCATTTTGACTTTTAGATGTTAATTTCCCACATTTTCTCTCTTTCCCAGTAAGTCAACTATCCTTCAATTGAACTTTTGCCTCCTTAAGAGGACCAGTTTTGGACTTTCTGGAGTTTTTAACTCATCAAGCAGAGAAAAATATGGGTTAAACAAAATTAAAGAGTTTTCAGGCACCGGCTTGAATGTCTTCGACTTCCACCTCCCCCTTCTTCCTTATGTGGCAGCCCTCCAGTCAAGAACCATAATATCAACAATCAGCCCAGCAATCACTGGCTTGCCAGCCCTGATGAAGCATTGCTGCCCTCTGCAGAACACAGAAAAGTTTGTGCTTTTCCAATTAGAGGTCAGAGAGCAGTAAGGGACCTCACAGCCCATCTTGTCCAGCCCCTTTACTTTACAGATGAGTAGACTGAGTCCCAGAAAGATGAAGTCAGTGGCCAAAACCATAGGGATGGTGAATACCAGAGCCAGGATTCCAGTCTTCCTTCTCTGATTGCACATGCACTGTTCTTTCCTCTGTATCATGGCTTCATTTGCTTCCTCCTCCATATAAGAGGAAATAAAGGGAAATCTTAAAGAAGGAGACAGACCTTCTTCTCAATTAGTCATCAAGTGTACAAGAAGCACCTACTATGTGCCAATCATCTTGACTTTTAGATATCAACCCCCTGCATTTTCCTCTCTTTCCTAGTAAGTCGACCATCCTTCAAGTGTTTGCTCCTTAAGGGGCCTTAAGGGGATGTTTTCAAAAGCCAACGGTGGATAAAAGTAAAGGAATTCCTTAGGCAGGAATGGTTGTCGCTAAAATTAGAGCAGGGAGTATAGGGAAGTATTTTGTACCCAGTTCAATCAAATGAACATTTAGTTCAGGACTTCTGTATTCAGGGGAAAGACAGCCTGATGAATAAAGAATTAGTTTTGTAGCCAGGAAGACCTAGATTCAAACCCTGCTGCTTCTAATACTCACTACTATATGACTTTGGGCAAACCACCTGCACTCTCATTGCTGCAAACAATTGTCCAAGCCTATAAAGTGCAGATGTTCCTTTCCCAGGAGTTCCCTATACCAAAGAAAATGGAGGTTTGGAACAAAACAAACAAAAATATATAAAAATATAATTACACATATGTATGTACACACCTATATCTGAAACTTATATGTGTACGGGAAACAAAAAAGTCACGTATGTGTGAATACATACACATATGTACACATTCAAGCATGTGTGTACATGTATGTGTGTTCTGTACACATTAGGCACTGAGAATACAAAGACAATAAATAAAACAGCCGCTGCTCTCAAGGACTTTACATTCTACTGGGAGGAAACAACATGTAGCCAAACAATCATTCCAAAATGTGTAGCAAATACAAGTCATGGCTTGGAATGGAGGACTATGGGAGAGGCACAAACAATCAGGAAAATGGGGAGAGGCTTTAGGGATAGCTTTTGAACCCAGCCAAGGCAGAGGAAGGAGAAGCTTTTTCCAAGGGTAGGAGCCAATTTGCTGAACCAATTAGATGAATAGGGAGGTATCCTGCCATAATGTTGGCTGTTAGTTGTACTGTTAAGGCTAGTGGCTAGTGGTTGGATGAATCCAAGTGGAAGATGCTATATACAAAACACAGAAGCAGCCTAGTTTAGCCACAATATGGAGCCCGTGAGGATGACCTATGAGAAATTCGTCTGGAAGGATGGCCCAGAGCCACATTATGAAGAACTTGAAATCCCAAACAAATTTGCTGGTATCTTTTCTTAGAGGTAATAAGAAGCTATTGAGCCTTCTTGAGCACAGGAATGGCACGGTGAGTCCTTTTCTCTAGGAATGATAGCTGTGAATAGGATGAATTGGAAATGGGGAAAATTGAAAACCAAGGTCAAGGCAAAAGGAATCTGTAACACAAAAAGGGTTAAGAACCCATGATTGAAATAATAGATCAAAGCTGGAAAAGAGCTTAGAGACCATCAAGGTTAACTTTGTATTTTACAGATGAGGAAACTTTGAGGCAGGCAGGTGTTAAGTGATTTGTATATAGCTTGTAAGTGTGCAAGATAGAATTTGGATTTAGGTCTTCCTGACTCCAGATTCAGTATCTTATATAATATGCCATTATCCAATGTTCCCCAAACCATCCTGCTATATCTCTAATATATACAATCATCCCTCATTTGAAGTTAGAATGTGGGAATGGGATATCTCACTTCTGAACTGTCCAAGTCTTGAAGAGTCTTCTTGGGCAGCCACTTCCCCATCTTCCCCTAATTACTGGATCCTCTATCTACTTTGGAGGAGTCCCCTTCTCCCTTGGATCTTATATCCACTTTGGAGAGGTCTCCCTCTCCTTTCTTGATCCTATACCTATTTTGAAGAAGGTTCCCCATTCCCCATCCCTCTTTACTTCCAGGATCCTATACCTACTTTGGAGGGGGTCTAAGCACTGTGTGCTCAGCTGCTTGGGCTGAGATCAGAAGCCTTGACACAGCTGTTGACGTCACTCCCTTTGCCCGTTTATGCTGGCAGGGTCCTATTGCCAGAGTTCCGGAAGATTATCAGTCCAAACAGTTTTAATAAAAGGCAGCTGGTCTTTAAAAATCTTTTTTGACAATGTGGAGAAACTGAGTCAAGAAGTTTTTTAAAAGACCTTTTTAAATGAACATGCCCACTTCTCTTCCCCAGTCTCTTGTAACTCCCTTCTGTCTTAGTACAACCCCCCCAACTTGGCAGCTGCCACCTTCCACTTGGTGTTGCTGGTTTTTTCAGCCTGCTCAGGCCGGGATGCAGGGCACCTGATTGGCTGAATGACATCAGTCCAGTCCCTGAGGTCAGACATTGGCCAACGTGAGGGAGTATCTTATGACTGAGCTCCAGCTTTTGTGTTAGACAGAATTGGCAGGATGGCTGGGTGGGGAGGGGTGAGAGTGAACTTGGTAGGGGGATTAACCCCTCTGTGGCCATAGAGATTGATGAGCTAAGTCAGCTAGACATAATGGCAGATAATTCTGTAAGAGAAATTCAATTCAACCTTCAGGAAATCCAACCTATGCAACACCTCCCAAAATCCTGTCCAATCTTTAGGCATAGTTTCCATGGTACCATCTCCAGGGAGTCTGCTCTGATCTCCCCCCTTCTCCCTTCACATAACCTTATAACTTATAACTTATAATAACTTATAACTTATAATTAAGTTATAATGCCTTAGCATTAACTGGTATTTTTGTTATACTCTATTCTATCTCTTATCTCCAAGCCTTTCCCTTTTGCCTTGCTGATATAAAGCCTGTGGAACTCTACTCAGAATAATGTTTATAAACAAATGAAAAAAAAATAGATTTCAATTAGAAATTAGTGAAAATAAAAATGTTACTTTTATTCCCATTCAAGATCAGAGGTCTCCCTAAAAATCTATCCACAGATTCCCTGACAAACTCATGATCCTTGGTTAAGAATTTCTGATTCAAATCAGAGGATGAATGTTGCTATATCAAGAAGGATTATATACTTAAAGAAACACATATGAGGCATAACATTAATAGGATTTTCTGGCACTGGGGATACAAAAACAATCAAAATTCATAATAAACAAAACTAAGATTTGGTTGTATGGAAAAAAAATCAACAAAATAGATAAAATTTTGGTTAATTTGATTAGAAAAAAAAAAGAAGAAAACCAAATTAATAGCTTCAAAAATGAAAAGGGTGAACTTACAACTAATGAAGAGGAAATTAAAACAATAATTAGGAACTATTTTGCCTAAGTGTATGCCAATAAATCTAATAATCTAAGTGAACTGAATGGATATTTACCAAATTATAGATTGTCCAGATTAACAGATGAGGAAATAAATTACTTAAATAGTCTCATTTTTAAAAAAAATTGAACAAGTCATTAATTAACTCTCTAAGAAAAAATTTCCAGGGCCAGATTGATTTACAAGTGAATGCTCCCAAACATTTAAAAAACAATTAATTCCAAAACTATATAAACTTTTTTTTTATTATATATATATATATATATATATTTTATAATATTATCCCTTGTATTCATTTTTCCAAATTACCCCCCCTCCCTCTATTCCCTCCCCCCGACGACAGGCAATACCATACATTTTACATGTGTTACAATATAGTCTAAGTACAATACATGTGTGTGAATATCATTTTCTTGTTGCACAATAAACATTAGAATCCGAAGGTACATGCAACCTGGGCAGACAGATTGTAGTGCTAACAATTTACATTCCCCTCCCAGTGTTTCTTCTCTGGGTGTATCTACCTCTGTCCATCATTGATCAACTGGAAGTGAGTTGGATCTTCTTTATGTTGAAGATTTCCACTTCCATCAGAATACATCCTCATACAGTATTGTTGTTGAAGTATACAGTGATCTTCTGGTTCTGCTCATTTCACTCAGCATCAGTTGATTTAAGTCTCTCCAATCCTCTCTGTATTCCTCCTGCTGGTCATTTCTTACCGAGCAATAATATTCCATAACTTTCATATACCACAATTTACCCAACCATTCTCCAACTGATGGACATCCATTCATCTTCCAGAAAAACTATATAAACTTTTTGAAAAAATAGAAGATGAAGGAGTCCTACCAAATTCCTTTTATGTCACAGATATGGTGCTGATACTTAAACCAGGAAGGGCCAAAATAGAAAAAGAAAATTACAAACAAATTAACAATTTTTGCAAGTTGCAAGATATAAAGTGATTAAAAAAATATAAACCCATATAAATCAACAGCATTTCTATACATTACCAATAAAGTCCAGCAGCAAGAGTTAGAAAGAAAATCCCACCTAAAATAATTGTATAGGGGCAACTAGGTGGTGCAGTAGATGGAGTACCAGCCCTGAAGTTAGGAGGACCTGAGTTCAAATCTGAATTCAGACATAATACTCCCTAGCTTGTGACCCTGGGCAAGTCACTTAATCCCAATTGCCTCAGAAAGAAAGAAAGAAAGAAAGAAAGAAAGAAAGAAAGAAAGAAAGAAAGAAAGAAAGAAAGAAAGAAAGAAAGAAAGAAAGAAAGAAAGAAAGAAAGAAAGAAAGAAAGAAAGAAAGACACAACAAACAAAACAAATTATAGATAATATAAAATATTTGGGAGTCTACCTGTCAAAATAAAGCCAGGAACTATATGAACACAATTATAAAACACTTCACACAATAAAATTAGATCTAAATGATTGGAAGAACATCAAGTATTAATGGGTAGGCCAAGCCAATATAATAAAAATGACAATTCTACCTCCATTAATCTACTTATTTAATGCCATACCAGTCAAATTGCCAAGAAATTACATTATAGAATTAGAAAAAATAATATTAAGATCCATCTGGAAAAACAAAATGTCAAGAATTTCAAGGAAATTAATTTTTAAAATGCAAAAATGAAAAAAATAAAAGTGGCCTAGCTGTATCAGACCTAAAACTGCATTATAAAGCAGTGGTCATTAAAACCTTTGGGTACTAGCTAAGAAATAGAGTAGTTAATCAGTGGAATAGGATCAATGACTATAAATCAATGTCTATTGTAATATAGTGTTTGATAAACTAAAAGACTCCAGCCTATGGGATAAGAATTCAGTATTTGACAAAAATAAATTCAAGAAAACTGGAAAACAGTATGGCAGAGACTAAGCATTGACCAACAGTTAACATCTTATATCAAGATAAAGTCAAAATTGGTTCATTATTTGGACATAAAGGGAAATTAGGAGGAAAAAGAAGGAATTTATGGCTATAGAAGAATTAGAGAAATTGAAAAATGCAAAATAGATGATTTTGATTATATTATATTTAAAAGGATTTGTACAAATAAAACTAATGCAGCTGAAATTAGAAGGGAAGCAGAGAGCTGTGGAAAACTTTTACATTTGTTTCTGATAAAGGCCTCATTTCTAAAATTTATGAGAATTGGCTCAAATTTATAAGAATACAAGCCATTCCCCAATTGATAACTGGTCAAAGGATATGAACAATTAATTCTAGTCATATGAAATTCTGTTCATATATTTTTTAAAATCCCTAAGTCACTGTTGATTAGAGAAATACAAATTAAAACAACTCTGGGGCACTCCTCACATTTTGCAGATTGGCTAAAATGACAGGAAAAGATAATGAGGTGATGTGGGAAAACAAATACATTGTTGGTGGAGTTGTGAATTGATCCAACCATTCTGTCCAGCAATTTGGAATTATGCCAAAAGGACTATAAAAGTCATACTATTTTTTTCATGAGTTTTCTTTATTCTTTTCTTTATTTCCAAAATATATTCATGGGAAATTTTTCAACATTGACCTTTGCAAAACCTTCTGTTCCAAATTTTCCCCTCCTTCCCCCCACCTCCTCCCCTAGATGGTAGGAATTCCATTTCTAATAACTTTTTGAGTATAGTTCCAAATTGCTCTCCAGAATAGTTGGATCCATTCACAGTTCCACCAACAATGTATCAGTATCCCAGTTTTCTCACATCCCCTCCAACATTCATCATTATCTTTTCCTGTCATCTTAGAAAGCCACACCTTTTGATCCAGCAATGTCTCTACTGGGCCTATATCTTGAAAAGATCATAAAAAAGGGAAAGAAACCCACATGTACAAAAATGTTTTGAAACAGCCCTTCTTGTAGTGGCAAAAAAAACTAGAAATTGAATGGATGCTCTTCAGTTAGGGAATGAATAAATTATTGTATATGAATGTTATGGAATATTATTGTTGTATAAGAAACAATTAGCAGGATGATTTCAGAAAGTCCTGGTAATACTTACATAAACTGATGCTATGTGTAGTGAATAGAACAAAGAGAACATTGTACACCACAACAAGTTATGTGATGATCAACTCTGATGGACTTGACTTTTTCATCAATGAGGTGTTTCAGGCCAATTCCAATAGACTTATGATGGAGAGAGCCATCCGCATCCAGAGAGAGAAGTATGGAGACTAAATATGGATCAAACCAGAGTTTTTCATCTTTTTATTTGCTTGCTTTTTTTGTTATTGTGTTTATCCCCCTTTGATCTGATTTTACTTGTGCAGCATGACAAATATGGAAATATGTTTAAAAGAATTGCACATGGTTTAAACAGTATTGGATTGCTTGCTGCCTGGGGAAGGGGGAGTACAAACAAATGTTAAAAAAAAAAAAAAAAAAAAAAAAAAAAAGACAATCCCTGCCCTACAAGAGCTTCCTTTCAAATGAGAGAATATTACCTATAAAAAAGGAGCTGAAAAGTGGAGGAGAAGCATCATCTTTGGTGCATTGTGGGGAAAGTCCAGGAGGATGAGAAGTAGGATGAAGGAGAGGAATGAAGATGTAGCTGATCTGGGCATTCTCCTCAAAATGGAGAGTCTGCGAAGAACCAGCCAATCAGAAGGAGAGACCACAAAGGTAGAAGGTACTTCCAATGTGAGAATTAATCCCAAAAAAGAGACAAATAGAGAAGCCATAAACAAAGAGAGACGAGACAGTGGGAAGAAAGATAGAGCCAGAGACAATGTAACTGAGAAACAGAACCAGAGAGAGAGAGGAAGAGAGACAGAGACGACAGAGACAAAGACAGAGACAGACAAACAGAGAAAGGGGGGGGGGAAGCCCAAGAAAGTAGTGAGTATAGCCTGGAGAAGAAAAAATAATTAGAAAGTTAACAACTCTGGAGAAAAGACCTTCAGTATTCAAGTTAAATTAGCCCTTTATTTTCATCCTCCACCTCTTTTTATCTATATGGCCCAGATTCATGGTCTTTACCTACATACAATATTTGGAGCCTTTTTATCTTTGACTTGACACTCTCAAAAATTATTGATGACATCCTTTCAAGAGCTTTTTTTAAAAGTCAGTTGTAGCTTTTGATATTTTGTATATTAGAAATTAAAATATATTATGAAAACAAATTTGACTTCAAAAAAGTCTCAGGGATCCCCAGAGGATGCTAGTCCACAATTTGAGAACCACTGGCCTACACAAAACAAATGGACTGGATAATTGCTCTTTTTCTGTTTTCAATCCCTCTAGTGGAATTCTCAATAGGAATAGGAATTGAATTCATTATTGCATTGATATGAGAAACTCTTAAAGAAAATTCTCTCTACCAATATAGCTTGGCACCTCCTCATATAATCTTAAAGAATTTCCTAGAGCAGTAAAAGTTTAAGTGACTAGTTCAAGGTCACACAGTCAGTAGATACCAAGGTTTTCCTGCCTTTAAGACCAGCTCTTTCTACATATTGCTATTCTAACTCTCCATAGTTTCAATACCTCTTATAAAATATTGCATAGGACTTTTTTCCCAAATAAACTACGATATTTGGCTTATAACAAAATGGTTTTACGTAGGTTCCCACTAAATGTTTATTTTAAATGCCATTAAAAACCACATATTTAGGCAAGCAACCTTAAGATTTCTTTGTCTGGCTGGCTGGCTCTTGGGCCAACAAGCAATGCATCTCATTTCTCATCCTAAGAAAATTCCAAAAGTCTGGAATTTTCATTTTCCTGCCCTAATTCTAAGAGATCTTCAGTTACTTATTGTTCAAAGAGAAAAAAGTACATACTAGAATTAGCCATGACAGTAGGAACACAAAGAAAAGTCTAGTCTCCGGGCCTCATTTATTAGCCGGACGTGAGCTGACCCAATACCCGGGACATTGTTTACAAGGTTACTGCAAGCTTGTTTCTGTTTATCCTGCCCATGTTTATGTTTCCAGGGCTCTTTGGGGGGCACTTCCTGGATTTCCTTCCCAACCCCTCTGTCACCATTCCCACCCATCAGAAATCAAAACAAAACCCACATATATAGACTCATCTTTCTGAAACCAATCTTTGAACTTTGGAATCTGGTTCCATGACACACTTTGGAGATTTAAGTGAAGGATGTATGAGTTTGTGACGAAGTGGAGTATGGAATTACTACCCTCAGCCCCTTGCTCAGCTTCCCTTTGGGAAGTATCCCAAAGACACTTCATGCTAGTCAGGAATAGTGACTATAGTAGTGTAGAAAGGTTAATTGGAAATTCTTGGTCCTTGCTTACGTTTGACCATTGACATTAAAAATTAGTTTAGTAGCAATCATGTTTATATATACCATTCTCTCCTTTGCACTCAAAAGAATTTTCCTTTGTAACCAATAAAAAACAAAAACAAAACTAATGATTTAGCATCCATATCAGAAAACATATGCAACATTCAGATTTTGTCCTACACAGGAAGGAAATGTGTTTCATTCTTGGTTATCAGGGACCAAAATTGGTTTTGACAAACATTCAAAACTCAGTCTCTTGGGAGTGCGATTTTCATGTGCATTTTAGTCATTCTGTATATTTTTCTTGTGGTCAAGCTTATTTCAATCCAAATCAGTTCATTTTAGTTTTTCCAGTTTTCTGTTTCTTCCATTTGTTATTTCTTAAAAGCACATTGGTATTTTCTTATATTCGCATACCAGAGCTTGTTTGGCCATCATCTAGTCAATACGTATCTATTTTCTACCTTGTTCTTTGTTATCCCACACACACACCAAAAAAAAAAAAAAAAAAAAAAAAAAAAGTATTGCAGTAGCCGTTGGATCTATGATTTCATTAATATAAGGAATTATTGGTGATGAGACATCCTCTACCAATTTAGATCTGCACCCAATGTGCACTTTATGGTCTTAGAGAGTTGCCCAGGGATCTGAGAGCTTAAGTAATTTGCTCATGATCAAATAGCCAGTTGTTGTCATGGGTGGGACTTAGTAATAACAACAGTAATATCTTGTATTTATATAATACTTTAAGGTTTGCAAAGTACTTTATAACCCTTTCAACAACTCAAAGACTTAAGAGCTATTATCCTATTTTGCAGATGAGATAAACCAAGGCAGACAACATTAAAACAACCTATCCAGGGTCATACAGCTAGTAAATGTCTGAGGCTGGACTTGACTCCAAGTCTTTCTGACTCTGTATATATCACAATATCCACTATGTCATCAAACTGCCTTTTTCACAGCATTATCCCCACTCCAATTTTGCTTTCTTGTGAGACATTGAATATAAAGTATTTTGTAAAACTTTAAAAGGAGTTTTGAAAAAAGTCAAGTCCCTATTAATCCATAGGGACATTAGTCCCCATTTATTATTAAATAAACACTGGTGGAACACTAGTAGAACTTCCCTGGTTCTTTTTTTCCCCACTCTGGTCTTCTCCTACCTTTCCAATATTCTCACTCCTTTCTGTCCAGGATCTTCTTGATGCAACAATACTGGCCTCCATTATGTCCTTGGAGCAAGATTTTCACTCCCCACTCCATGGGCCATTTTCACTGTCTAACATCTTTGGAATAATTTCCCTCCTTATCTCCACCTTTTTGTTGCCTTGGCTTCCCTCAGATCCCAACTAAAATTTAACTTTCTACAAGAAGCCTTTAACCTTTAATCTTAGAGATTTGCCTTCACTGACTATCTTTACTTTGTTTTACCTGTAGTTCTTTGTACATGGGTATTTGTGTGATATTCTCTCACCCTTTACATTGGAAACTCCTTGGGGATCCAGCAGTGTTTCTACTGGGATTATATCCCAAAGAGATCTTAAAGGAGGGAAACAAACATGTTTGTGGTAGCCCTTTTTGTGATGGCTAGAAACTGGAAATTGAGTGGATGCCCATCAGTTGGAGAATGGTTAAATAAGTTATAGTATATGAATGTTATGGAATACTATTGTTCTATAAGAAACGGTCAGCAGGATGATTTCAGAGAAGCTTGGAGAGACCTACATTAACTGAGCTAAGTGAAATGAACAGAATCAGGAGATCATTATACACGGCTACAACAAGATTATACGATGATCAATTCTGATGGACATCACTCTCTTCAACAATGAGATGATTCAAACCAGTTCCATCTGTTCAGTGATGAAGAGAGCCATCTACACCCAGAGAGAGGATTGTGGGAACCGAGTGTGGAGCACAACATAGCATTCTCATTCTCTCTGTTGTTATTTGCTTGCATTTTCTTTTCTTTTTTTTCTCAGTTTTTCTTTTCCTTCCTTCTTGATCTGATTTTTCTTGTGCAGAAAGCTAACTGTATAAATATGTATACATGTTGGATTTAATGTGTATTTCAACATATTTAACATGTATAAGACTATCTGCCTAGGGGAAGGGGTGGGGGAAGAAGGTAGAAATTTGGAACAAAGGTTTTGCAAAAGTAAGTGTTAGAAAAATTAACCATGCATATGCCTTGTAAAGAAATTAATAAAATTAAAAAAAAAAAAAAAGGAAGCTCCTTGGAAGCAAGGACCATTTGGTTGGTTGAGTTTGTATCTCCATTGAGATACTATTCTTTGTATCTCCATCAATTAGCTCAGTGCCTAATATTTAGCAAGCAATTAATAAATGTTCATTACTTTTCCGACCTTTGGAGGTTCAGATTCCTTCATCTGTAAAATAAGGATGATAATATCTGAAGTATCACAACTTCATTAGGTTATCTTCTCAAATGAGATAACTGCTAAGCACTTTGTGAAACTTAAAGGGTACTTTAAAAAAGTCAGTTATGGATATTAACCCCCTAGGGGCATTTATTAAACTAGAAATAATTTATTTTTCTCTTAAAAACAAAAGCACAACTCTATCAAAATAGCTAAAAGTAACTTTAAATTGTTTAAAGGTGAGAATTTGGACCACATTTAAAAGAAGTTTCCAGCTACAAAATCCAAATAGAAAATGGCCCTATTCTTGTTTTCTTGGTTTTTTTCCATATAATCTTTTTTATGTATTTATTTATTTATTATTATATCTTTATTTGCAAAACATATGCATGGGTAATTTGTTTTCTTAAATACATTTGATAGTTAACCTTTTATCTTTGTATCACCCCCATTTCCAGTAAAAACCCTTCCTACTTCCAGAGATCCAAATATCATAACCATTAACTTTAAAAGAGGGAGAGAGAAAAAGCATCAGAATGTCTGGTATTGCAACTATAACCAAAAGGCTATCAAATTGTACATCTCCTTCCATCCAGCAGTGTCTCTACTTGGCCCATATCCCAAAGAGATCATAAAGGAGGGATAGGGATCCACGTGTGTAAAAATATCTGTGGCATCCCTTTTTGTAGTGGTGAGGAACTGAAAACTGGGTGGTTGCCCATCAGTTGGGAAATGGCTGAATAAGTTATGATATATAAATGTGATGGAATATATTCTTCTATAAGAAATGACCAGTAGGATGATTTCAGAAAGACCTGGAAAGACTTACTAATGATGTTAAATGAAGTGGGTAAAACCAAGAGAACCCTGTGCACAGCAACAGCAACATTACATGATGATCAACTCTGATGGATGTGGCTCTTTTCAAGAATGAGGTGATTCAGGTCAGTTTCAATAGACTTATGATGGAGAGAGCCATCAGCACCCAGAGATGTGGGAATTGAGTGTGGATTACAACTTAGCATTTGTACTCTTTTTGTTGTTGTTTGCTTTTTTTCTTTCTCATTTTTTTTCCTTTTTGATCTGTTTTTTCTTGTGCAGCATGATAAATGTGGAAATATGTAGAGAAGAATTGCATTGTTTATATATATTGAATTGCTTGCTGTCTGGGGGGAGAAGGGAAGGAGAAAAACTTGGAACACAGAGTTTTGCAAGGGTGAATTTTGAAAACTATCTTTGCATGTATTTAATAAAAACAAAAAGTTATTATTTTAAAAAAGAATGTCTGGCATTGTACGCAGTATCTCTTCCCTACAAAGAAGAGAGGAAAGGAGGTACTCTCTCTCTCGTCTCCTTTGTGAATCTGAGTTTGGTCAATATAATTTTAGTATTCCATTACTACTATTCTGTTGTTCTATACATTGGAATAGTAATAGCCAGGATGCAAAAAACTTTGAAAGCTAAACCTTAGTGTTTTTTTATTTTATACTAGAGGAGTCATGGGAGAATATTGAGGAGGAGAAATATAATTTATACACACACATGTACACACACATATGTGTGTGTATATATATGTGTGTGTGTATGTGTATATATATATAAACATGAATATATAATCAAACTGGTCTTTTTTTCTTTTACACTCCCCCCTCTCCTTTCCCATCCCCCATCCCTACTCCCATGACACTCCAATCCTGTACCTTTGTCCTGAACATCTCCAGGGCCTGGAATGTACTTCCCCCTTAACTCAGTCTCAAGCATCTCCTTTTACAGGAAGCCTTTCCTGATCCCCCTCCCCCAATTACAAGTGCTCTCTTTCCCCAACTACTTTGTATTTATTAATTTTGCATTTGTAGTCATTATATTTATTCTATACATGCATATTTATACATGTGTTTTCCCCATTAAAATATAAGCTTATTGCAAGTGGGGATCATTTCATCCATTTGGAGTTATTAAGCCATACCTGGTATATAGTAGGCACTTAACAACAAATCTGTTGGTGGAAGACTGGGAATTCTTAGAATAAGCCTGACTTAGCTTTATTAATTTATAATTATTTATCTATAATATATATATAATTTTGTAATTTACTTTTGGATTTGTGCAATTAGCTTCAGTTCTTAAGACAAGAACATTTTCCCCATCAAGAATCCATTCTATATCTTCTGCATACATTTTCCTTGAGGGGCAGCTTGAGTAAGCAGATAGGACTGGAAGACTTGGATTCAAAGCCTGCCTCAGGCTATTTACTAAGGGATCACTTTCCATTTCTAATAAAGTGAAAAGCTTGAGATAGATGTCTTCTAGAGATCCCTAGAAGTGGTGGATAAAGCCTTGGCCTGAAGTCAAAAGATTGAGTTTTATCAGCTGAATGATCTTATTCAAGTCACTTAATGTCTCTGACTCAGCATCTGTCAAAGGAAGAGTTTGAATTCAATAGTCTCTAAGGTCTCTCCTAGCTTTCATGCCATACTCCTGGGTTGTTACCCTTGGAGTTAGAGACATCTCCCTCCTCCAGGTTCCATTCTTTTTTTGGAGGCATGTGGTGAAATGACCTCCCCAGGGTCACACAGCTAATATTTAAACCAGACCGATCTCAAATTATCTCTTCATCCCCAAACCAGAGCTCCATCCACCACACTATTCTCATGCTAAATGCATAGCTCCAGGCAAGTCTGATTAACTTCTCTAAGGCTGATCCGGTTCTTGGATCATTTACACTAAAAGATTAACAACTCTCTAAATTTCATTTTCCTCATCAGTAAACTAGGGATAATAATATCCCCCAGGCTTGTGAGGATCAACTGAGCTAACAGAAAGTATTTTGCAAACCTTGGGGTGCTACATAAATGTGATCTCTTACTGTGGTCTTTTTCTCAGCTATGCTGCTTCTGCCCAATAAAATTTAAGCCCCTGGAGGGCAGTAACTATGTAGTTTTTCTCTTATATCCCCAGCTCCCAGATAGATGCCTGATGTCTTCTTCTTACATAGAATGACATGAATTAAAATAAGCTGAATTATAGAATCTGGAAAAGAGGTTTGGTCTCTCTTCCTCCCTCCATCTACCATCCTCCTCCCCAATTCCCATTAAAAGTGACGTCATCCAGAGTCATCTGGAGCTTGAGTGTTTCAGCCCTCACACATCAAGGCCATCACGTCCTGTGTCTGAGTCACCAGGAAGGCAGTGGGCTTCTCTGATGTTCCACTTCCTCCCTAGACACAGTGACTTTTCAGCACCCCTTCCTTCCTTCAAATTCTTCCCTTGATCTGAGCTAGCTCTGTGTTCCAGGAACACTTGGGAGACCAATAAGGAAGTCACTGGTAAATGGGTAGCTGAATGAAAAGAGAAAAGTGGGTGAATATGAGGGGAGCCCTTAGATGGGGGAGGTTGGACAATTGGATGGGAATCAAAGTAAGTCCAGAATGCCCACCCTCTACGCCAAGCTCTTTCCTTTCTTGGTAGGGGTAGGATCCCTCTGGCCATAAGCAAAAGCAAAATGTGACTCCGGGGAGACTTTTGAGGGAGGAGGTAGGAAGATTGGTGCTTTCATTCCATAATTTCTTCTGGTGAATGGAAATAAGGCTGGATTTGGAATCCAAAGATCTAAGTTCAAATCCCATCTCTGCCATTTGCAAGCAGTGAGATCTTGGACAAGTCACCTCTCCCTGAGCGTCAGTTCTCTGCTCTGTGAAATGAGATGCTGGATTAATAATAACAATAGTCAATATTTATATAATGCCTACTAAGTGCGAGGCACTGTGCTAAGTACTTTTTAAATTACATCATCTGATTCTAACTAGATGATTCCAAACATTTCTTCCATTTCCAAATCCACATGTAGTAATCCCATGAGGCTCATCACCATGACAGTTGCAGGGTGATTCGGTTTTCATCCTCAGTGATCAAGGTGACCCAGTGTAGAAAGATTGTGGTCTGGACTTAAGGAGGGACCATTCACCCTATGGGGAATAGAGCGAGATAAGGTGAAGAACTTACAAGAATATGCAAATTCTTTTTCTGTATTTTATTTTCATTATTTCTATGTTTCCCCTATGACCTGTAGAATATGTGCAGGCCCATATTTACTTGAGCCTTGGCCAGCTATAACCATATTTCCTTAACCTGAGCTGATGACATTTATCAGAATTTGACATTTATCGATATTTAGTCTATTAGCTGGACCACTGTCTGCTTAATTAAGCCTGAAGGCCTGATTTTCTGTTTCCTAGAAATCAGGAGATTTCAGGGAAACAGAAACCATCCATTCCAATCTCTCCAAATAGCAACAACCAATTAGATGCGTCCCCCTCCCCTTCTCAATTCTCTCTTACTAGTGATGTAATTTCTTGTATAAAAGCTATGCATCTTTACTACTTCTTGAGTCCTCCTGCCATGAGCTTTCTCTTTCTTATCTCATGATGCCACGGCTCATCCTCCAGAGGTTTTCAATAAACAACTTTTCTGCTTCTACTGAGTGATCTCTGAGTAATCATTTTGGGTAAGGGTCTTAAATAAAATGTGCTTAAATTATTATAAAGGGCTATAAATACCAGAGGACTTTTTACTTTATTCTAGAGGCCAGAAGAAGCCACCGAGGTTTACTGAACAAGGAAATGATATGGACAGAAATGGTGAGATGATCATCTTTTTACTATGCACTTCATAGGGTTGTTGGGAAAAAGGCACCATCAAGCCCAACCAAAAAGGAGACTTTGACTGAAGGAAAGAAGTAAAAGAAAGAAGGAAAAAAAGAAAGAAAGAAAACAAGAAGAAGGAAGGAGAGAAAAAACAAAGTTTAAACAAAATTAATTGTAACATCTATACCCTAGCCCTTTATCCCAGAGCCTAAGTGGCTAAATTTTCCCTCAGAGATTGAAGTGTTTTTTCTTTAGTATGATTGGTTTGAGTCACCACCACCAACACACCAACCCCCCCCTCTCACAACCATCCCAACCACCCCACCAACCCATCCTCACATTAGGACTCTATCATTAATTCCCAATTCCATTTATCCACTTAGACTTCCCATATTATCTCTGGGGCATATTCTTCCATATACCACCTCATTCTTTAGAAAAATAGGCTTAAAACTTAGTTCAAATTCTGTATAGCTTTGGTCCCACTGAGTTCACATCCAAAAGCTGTATCAGTGCTCATTTCAGACACCCAGGTCCCAAAGGTCATTCCCAAAGAGTGTTCCTTGCATGTTGGACACCTATGTGGTACTGACAATAAAACGGCTAGAATTCTGATTCCTGCTCACTCTCCCCGTCTTTGAGACTTCCAAGGTCCACATGCAAAAGAGAAGGTCAAGCTCTAAGGCTGTATCTTGAGAGTCTCATGGTCTTGAGGAGAATGGTCCCTAAGGAATGGTCTCTGGTGGGACACAATCACCAAGTTTTCTAAAAAAAGTAGCTAATACAAATCAGGTTTTTTTATACACCTGTGAAGCCAAAGACTAACCCATTTACATAATGTCCATACTTGTCTCACAGTAGGTCAGTCAATATTTATTAAGTACCTACTATGTACAAAATATCTCTGCTAAGGACTGCCTCTCTAAAGTGCTACCATTCAGTAAGATTCTTTTGGAAGCTAAGGTCCCCAGCATCAGCAATCTGATAGGCTCTGCGCATTTCCCAGACTTCCATTCCATAGTCAGTATATCAACTTCCACATCCATAGTTCTCTCTTGACAGGTAGAGGGAAGGGAGAAAGGGGCATTGAAACAAAAGGGGAAAAACATTAATCAATCTTGGAAAATTTTGAAATAAAATTGGTATTCCAAAATTAGAAGGTGGATAATATCATTTCTCTTATCAGTTTTGTGTGACTGCCCAGTGCCTCTTCTTATTGTTATCCTGTTGTGTTTTCTTCCTTTTGGGGGGAGGCATTTGGGGTTAAGTGATTTGTCCAGGGTCACACAGCTAAAGGTTGGAGAGACCACATATGAACTCAGATTTTCCTGACTCCAAGCCCAGCCCCCTTTTCACTATACCATCTGCTGCCCTAGATGAATGTCTCTTAGATAAATTCAAACTTCTCTTTTTGAAACTTGAAAGCTCTTTTATAGGGCTTGAGCTCCAGGATCTTTTCAGGTTTGGTAGCCATGGATCCCCCTCAACCTTCTAGGAAAACTGGTCTTCCTGCTATTTTCCATGGAGGACATCCTATGTCCTACCCATGTGCCTTTGCTCTGACCATGCCCTATGTTTGGAACACTGTCCCTTTTCATCCCTAACTCTTAGAATCCCTTAGAATTCAAGTTTCAACCCAACTCAATCCAAAAGAGACTTTTCCTATTTTCCACCTTGCCTCACTCCCTCACCCACCTCCAGAGTTCTTGGTATTCTCCCATTATTATTTGATATTTTTTCTATTCATTTTGTACAGAGAGTAATGGCATAAATAGACAAAAAGTCAATCTTGAGCCCAAGAAGCCCTGGTTCAAGGTCTGTCTTTGACACATCCTGCCTATATGGTCTTTAACCACCCAGTGTTCTGGACAACCCTCAAAATTTCAACTTCAGAGAAAGTCCCAAGCTGTATCAATGGGAGGAAAATCCCAGGTCTACATCTTCTCCATCCTTTTGTAGTTGCCCATTCATCTATTTGGAAAGCCTGGGATTTAACACCAGATGCTGTCAAACTGGGATAGCTTCTGATGTTAAACCCCCACAAGCCAAGTTTTTCTCTGCATATAATAACTCCTGCAGGAGAGCCACTGCTGACCCTCCCCAAGGCCCAGAAACTTTCATCAATTCTAGTTAGAGGAAATGAAATGGAATTTTCTCCCCAGATATTTTGCTGCCCTCTTATTACCCAACTGGAATTAGAGCTCTGTCCAAGGATGATGAGTACTAGAACTGAGATTGAAATTGAGGACATTTCAATCAAAATAGAAAGTCTACGCTGCTCTACAAAACCCATCTATATAGAAGTAGAGATCTCTCAAAAAGAAGGGGATGGAAGTCACAAGCTCCCTGTTACTAGAAATCTTCAAGCAGGGGCCAGAGGGCCACTGGCCAGTATATTGGAGTGAGGATTCCCACTCCAGAACAGGTCAGACTGGATGGCCTCCGAGGTCTCCTTGTGGCCTGGCAGCCCAGCTCTGGAGATCCGAAGAAAGTTCCCAGGGCCTAATTCTTATAATCTTCCTCTCTTCCCACCCCTCCCCTTCCAGCCCAAGAAGGTAGCACCCCCTGAGCCAGTGCACTAGTCTTGCCCCCATCTACTTCATGTTAATCCTCCCTTAATCTGTCAAGGGTTCAGTGAGAAGATATCATGTGTCATTGCCCGGTCTGCCTAAAGGGCCTTTACCCATTTGTCTGGAGTCTTTCCAGCATTGTAGCTAAGGCTCCGGTTTCACCAAATTCAGCTGGACTCATTCAAAGAAGGTTATTCTGGATGCCTGGCTTTGTCTGACATCTGAGAGCCTGGCTGAGAATATTTCACTCCCTCTTGGGCCTGCAGTGGTGAAGTCATTGCCACCTGGAGCCAGGGCCAGGAGTCTCTGGGAGAATCACAAGTAGGAGACGGTCCCCAGAAGTAGCATGGTTCTCCAGTTCTAGAAGGGGAAGAGCTGAGGAAGGCTGGTTGGGTGATCTTGCTGGTAGGATGAAGGGAGAATTAGGAAGGTCTCTACACTCAGTCTAGTGCTATGTCCCTTAACTCCATCCTAGCTGTAAGCAGGAGGCAGTTGGAATCTCCTTTCGCAGCACAACAGATAGATCAGCCAACTTAGAATCAGAGAGATCAGTCAACTTGGAATCAGACAGGTCAGCTGACTTAGAATCAGATAGATCAATTGACGTAGAATCAGAGAGATCAGTCAACTTGGAATCAGATAGGTCAGCTGATTTAGAATCAGAGAAATCAGCCGATTTGGAATCAGGAAGACTTGTATTCAAATGATGCCTGACACCAGTAGTGACTCTGAGAAAAACTATCTGGTCTCTCAGCCCAGTCTTCTCATTTATAAAATGGAAATACTAATAATTCTGAGGATCAAATGAAATAATATATCTTAAAGAGCTATATAAATAAGTGAATTTATTAATTACTGAAGTATTAATAATCCCTTTTGTTATTAGTTGCTTAAGGGTAGAAACAATTTCTTTTTTATCTTTGTATTCCCATCTCCTAGCATAGAGCCACATGGCACAGAGTAGGTTTTTATTATTGAATGAATAAACATAGTGTTTTGCAATTCTTAAAATATGTTCTGCTATCATGACTATTATTTATTATAGGTTTATAGATTGAGAGCTGGAACAGATCTTAAATGTCATTGATTCCAACTCCCTCATCTTATAGATGGGGAAACTAAGGCACAGAAAGGTTAAGTGACTTGCTTACAGCTAGCTATCATTGTCAAAATTCACATAGCACTCTATTTTTAAATATTTTAGTTCACTGATCAAGCAATATTGTGTATGACAGTCATATACATTATAAATATCACTTTACCATATACCAAAATAAGGTGGAAATGGGTTCATGATTTAGACATAAAGAATGATATTATAAGCAAAAATTAGAAGAATATAAGATAGTTTACCTCTCAGATCAATGGAGAAGGAAGGAATTTGTGACCAAAGAAAAACTGAAACTCATTATTGAACACCAAATAGATAATTTTATTATATTAAGCTGAAAAGTTTTTGTACCAACAAAATTAATGCAGACAAAATTAGAAAGGGAAACAATAAATTGGGAAAACATTTTTACATTTAAGGGTTCTAATAAAGGCCTCATTTCTATAATATATAAAGAATTGACTTAAATTTATAAGAACTCAAGCCATTCTCCAAGTGATAAATGGTCA